>NC_041359.1:24117612-24302612 GCF_900634415.1 Cottoperca gobio
AGATCTGTGTGGTGGACACTCAGACAGTCCGAGTGGACCGATTTGGGGAGGATGCCGGCTACCACAAACGTGTGCTGCTCATCTACGATGGCATCCACTACGACCCACTGCAGAAAGAAACGCCCGGCTCTGACGCTCCGCCCCTGACTATCTTCTCCACCACTGACGACGTAATCCTGGCCCTGGCCCTCGAGCTGGCAGACGAGGCTCGCCGCAAGCGGCAGTTCACGGACGTTAACCGCTTTGCGTTGCGCTGCATGGTGTGCCAGACAGGCCTGGTGGGACAAAAGGAAGCTCGTGAGCATGCCAAGGAGACAGGCCACACCAATTTTGGCGAAGTGTGAACACTATTTTGTCTTTTCTCACTCTCACAAATACAAAATCCACCAACCCCGTGCCCCAATGTCTGGCAACTCTGTTGGTCTATCTGTAAATCTGCTTGTGTGATCCTCTACCTCACATTGTCCAGCGACATCTATGGAGAATCTGCAGACACTGTGTCCAGCCTCTAACCTGTTCAGTATTACTTTTATAAACTGCTGTCAGTTCTCAAAGTCAGAAACGTTACTGCAGTGCTCCGATGTCTTTAAACCATCATTTTAGTCTGTTAGGGATGGTTTTAAATCTGTTTAACTGGGTCAAGTAAAATATGCAAACCATTCTTAGGATTTGTTCAATCCCTTTCAATTACTCGATGGCTGGGTTGTAGTGATAACAAACCAAATAGTGTTGTTGATTCGAAGATGCACCAAATTGCCAATACTTACCTGTGACTGACTAAACTTTGACTTTGATATGTGATCAAACCTGGCTATCTGGCTCTAGAAAGAGTTTAAAACAACCACTAAGAATCATTTGCACTGTGACGTGATCCTATTCACTGTTGTCTTAAGCGCAGCACAAAAAGTATGACTGTTATTCATCATGTTGGTTACGTAGCATGTTTTTTATTTCCCTTTAGCGAGCAGAGGCCGTTGAGATTGAGGTTATGCATTTTGAAATCATGTTGTGATCCAAAACGAGACGAATTACTTATGTGTGACTATTGTCATCTTCCCCCCCCCCCTTTTTTTGATGTTGCAAGATGGTTTATCAGTGATGGTATTTTAGATTAGACAAACAATTAATGGTGCTGAAAGAAAAAAACCTTTCACAAGATCTGTAGCTCTGTTGTTCTTCGTGGGTACGACAGTATTTCAGGAGTGTAATTTTTAATTCTAGTGTGTAACTTTCAAATGTCGTCATGCTGAAATCTTTTTAAAAATAGTTTGTTTCATATTGTTGCATATTTTCTTTTAAACACTAAGAGCGACGGGGTGTTTTGAGCGGTGTATTTCAGATCACAACTCGTGAGAGGGTGCCGTGACTAGAGATCTGAAGTGTAAGATGTTGTACGAGAAATCTTGCTCACTCAATGCATTTACAGTTCAGGTACAGTTTGTCCTTAAATTATGTGCTTTAGCTAATCAGCAGTAACCATTTATCTTGGCAATTTGAATTTTTCCTCTCACATTTGCAGCCCTAAAGTATCCCTAGTCACGGTGTTTGAAAACCTAATGAGTAAAAGTCTATTTTGGTTAAATATGTAGTGCATGTTGTCCAAAAAGCGTCATTCTGTTCCACTGTATGTTTCACACAACTGGAGCATCGTCAGCTGAAGGCCGGCATCATCTCTTTGCTACTCCGCACTGCCTAGGATGAAGGATGCACTTGTTTGTTTTAAACCACAGCTCAAAACTTTTAAATTGGAGGCTATGAAGATATTTGTTTTTCGTTGAGGCGCAGTTTATTGTGGCCTCATGTTGTGCAGAACCAGGGTTTCTACTTCACATGTCTGTGATGGCAATATTGGTACCGAGTTGTTTGACAGTGTATGACTTGATTGGAGTTTTCTTTTAGATTTCTCGTGTTTGAAATTAACAAAAGGCCAAGTTTACTTGTCAAATTATTTCTTTGTTTGATTGTGAATTACTATGATTTTCTCCCCCTCATCTGTTACTTTTTATATAGTTTCTTTTAACAGGGATTAAGGATTTGTCGGCCTGCATAAAGTTGAAACTATGAAATGGCTTTGTTGTGTTTACCAAGTTCCCATGACTCTTCAAGGACAATAACAATGAATGTTGCACACAAAGCACTACAGAATAACTGGATTTACTTGATTTTTTTCAGTGTTGTGTCACAATTAAAAGTTATATCCGACGGTATTGTGTACGAGTTGTTCTGTATCAACTGTGTCCTTTTTTTTTCATGTCTAATGATTGTTACACTTATGTTCCCATTTTCTACTAATTATTCTAGTTTTAATTGTCCCCACATCACCTATCTATTTATAGCTCTTGTTGACAATCCACAGCCACTGGAAACAAACCTTTGTAGGCTAAACAACACGGATCCTGTGCCATCGTAGTGGGATTATACTACCTGCATGTTGTTTTAACTTCTACCTTTTCTTAATAGGATCTAAGATTTGTTGACACCAGCTGTTTGACCAACAGTTTCAGCTTTCACTGCTGCTACAGAGGCCATGTGAAAGATGAGGACACTTCACAAAGCTGAAAACGGCTGTTTTTTTTAGAGATGTGTGATTCTCAGCACAGACACTGCAAAAGTAGTACAAATGCAACATGCACATTAATGCGCCAGTAATAATGAGCCAACATGTACAATTAAAACACTGGCAGGGAAACATTTTACTGCACAAATACTTTTACTTAAAGTACATTTAGCTGATATGAGCCTACTTACATACTTTGAATGAAGGACTTTACTTGGAGTGGAGTATTTTCACAATGTGGTTTCAGTACTTTGACTTGTGTTAGTAAAGAGATTATTTACATTCCGTTTAGGTCACAATGCGGGAGTAATTATCTCTAAAGTAAAGCTTTTACATTTGCTTTTTGAGCGAGAGAGTTTGAAACGGAGATACTGATTAGCAGATTAATGCAGTTGTAGGTAACATGACGAGGGCTCGTGCGCCTTAAGTAGAATGCTGCTCTCTGATTGGCTCAAAGCTTAAGGCACAAAGTCCCTCGTTCAGGTAACAGAGCCGCGCGCTCACTCACCCGCGTCCTCACTTGCACAAGAAGCAGAAGATGGATAACTAAAGGCTTAATGTACGAAGATTCAAACAGGTATGTGCTCAACTAATGCAACTTCCAGTTTGTGGGCAGTTTCAGCACCTATTTATATTTGATAGTTTAGATTAAATCGTGTTTTTATTCTGACGTTATCAACAGGTGAACATATAGCTCACGTTAAGTCAAATAGCCTATATCATCCTGAGTTTAAGATAACTAAATCCACACTTCATATGTGTGTTTAATGTCATATAGGTAAGTATGGTTTATGTAATTGAATGAATTTATTTTAGTCAGCCTATTTTCAGTTGTGTTTTGGGACTGAATTAGAAGTCCTACATATACCAAGGTATATTGTGTTTATCACAAAGGACATACTGTATTTTAAACTGAGGCCAGGTAGTGAGGGTTAAGATAACATAACTATGTAGTTTCACAATCCCTTTCTAACAATGCAATAAGGATAATAAATGCTGGGACAGTTATTTTATAGCCACAATTTAAAACAAAACTGCCACTGTGCTAATAGCAGAGATTAATGTTCCAAGGAGACATAGTGTTTATATTTATTGCCTAAACCTCTGCCCTTTCATGTCTCGTTGTGGCGGTTGCTACTTTGTTGAGGTGTATCTGTAAGGAGATAACGGTATGATGTACTGTATATTCATCCGTGTCCTTTAACTGGAACAAGTCTACAGGGGTTAATGACTAACTACATTCTTATTGATGTCAAGGTATGTTATGACGAGAGGAAACACTATGAGTCACACTACATAACTATAAACTATATAATTGAAGGCAACAATCCATGACCAGATATCAGTAGCTTTGAAATACTCTATCAGTTTCGTATATAAACCACCGCAGATTGTGTCGGGTAAAAACAATACCTGTTATCTCAGATCCGTATCCTGACCTGCAGGACATATGGGGACATTTACATATTGGCCTGGTAGGAATTTCTTTGCAGGGATGGGATGGCCTGACGAAGCACAAACAGTGAACAGGATTGCTTTTGTGCTTCTCTTGGCTTATCTAACAGTCCTTGCCTCTCAGGTGTTGAAACTTATCCAAAAGTGAATTTCTTTTCACTGCAGACAGAGGTTCCTTTATACTAAACTTCCAGCTCTATAGCAGAACATTAACATGTATTTATTCCCTAAAAGTTGATTGTTCTGCTCGAAATATCGTGCTCAACTGGCTTTGAAACCATCTTAAATTTGTAATCTCATTTACAGTAAAAACAAAAAAGTGTCTCACAAGGCCTGAATAGTGCAAACATGTTAGCAACCCCAGGAGAAGACCTACCCCTAATCCTGGTATTACTATTTACGTTGTCTTTGTATCTCATCACGTAAAATTAACTTCTGTGGATGAACATACGCCCAAATTAAAATTGTTGCAGTGAGACAACATGGATATCATATAGCTTTCAGAGGATCATTGCTGCTGCCCTGCACTCCCTCTGAAACTGATCCGGTTGAGGAAGATTAGGAGTGGCATGTGTGCTGTAATCTGAGTCACATGCATGTTAGAGGACTAGTTAGATGTCTGTCAGAAACACACTAAGCTATGATACACATAGTCATTCTTGCCGATCAACGAAAGCTCATGTGGGTTACATAGGATGTCAGATGTGGATGAGATGGATAGACAGATCTGCGTGTGAGACTGATTGATTACACTATTTTATAAATTGCTCAAACTTTACTCGTCCATCTTAACACATGCAGCTTCTACAGGACCAAAACTACAAACTATGTTTCCTTTACATTACTGTGAACCATTTGCCAAAGAAATATGGATGTTGTGAGAAAAAAAAAGAGTGTACATCTTTGTAGAGAGACTTCAATAGTTTTCTAAAACTGCCTTTGAGCAAAGAAATTCCTTCTTTAAAAAAAGGTTTAGATAATTACGGCCATTAAGGATTTCTTCAGGAACTTTAAAAACACTTGTGATTCACTTGTAATAGTGTTTGAGTTGTCTTTCAACACTTAATTAATAGTTTTGACATTCTCTTGTGATATTTTCTCCTGGAGCTCCTGCTGTGCTTATACTATGTATTTTTATATGATATACTATATTATGACTTTTTTATGACTTTTATTTTAATACGTCAAAAAAAGTAATTAAAGGCTTGGTATGGTATGTCATAACAAGTCATAGTATAGTATGTAAAAAAAAGAAGTTGTAGTATTTTATGAAAGAGTCATAAAAAAGTCATAGTATTTATATACTATTTTAATTCTGCTATTTTATAATATTTAATTCTGCTATTTTATACTATTTTACTTCTGCTATTTTATATTATTTTAATTCTGCTATTTTATAATATTTAATTCAGCTATTTTATACTATTTTAATTCTGCTATTTTATATTATTTTAATTCTGCTATTTTATAATATTTAATTCAGCTATTTTATACTATTTTAATTCTGCTATTTTATACTATTTTAATACTGATATTTTAATTCTGCTATTTTATACTATTTTAATTCTGATATGTTTATACTATTTTAATTCTGCTATTTTATACTATTTTAATTCTGCTATGTTATACTATTTTAATTCTGCTATTTTAATGCTGCTATTTTATACTATTTTAATTCTGATATTTTATACTATTTTAATTCTGCTATTTTAATGCTGCTATTTTATACTATTTTAATTCTGATATTTTATAATATTTAATTCTGCTATTTTATATTATTTTACTTCTGCTATTTTATACTATTTTAATTCTGCTATTATATACTATTTTAATTCTGCTATTTTATACTATTTTAATTCTGCTATTTTATACTATTTTAATTCTGCTATTTTAATTCTGCTATGTTTATACTATTTTAATTCAGCTATTTTATACTATTTTAATTCTGCTATTTTAATTCTGCTATGTTTATACTATTTTAATTCAGCTATTTTATACTATTTTAATTCTGCTATTTTATACTATTTTACTTCTGCTATTTTATATTATTTTAATTCTGCTATTTTATAATATTTAATTCAGCTATTTTATACTATTTTAATTCTGCTATTTTATATTATTTTAATTCTGCTATTTTATAATATTTAATTCAGCTATTTTATACTATTTTAATTCTGCTATTTTATACTATTTTAATACTGATATTTTAATTCTGCTATTTTATACTATTTTAATTCTGATATGTTTATACTATTTTAATTCTGCTATTTTATACTATTTTAATTCTGCTATGTTATACTATTTTAATTCTGCTATTTTAATGCTGCTATTTTATACTATTTTAATTCTGATATTTTGTACTATTTTAATTCTGCTATTTTAATGCTGCTATTTTATACTATTTTAATTCTGATATTTTATAATATTTAATTCTGCTATTTTATATTATTTTACTTCTGCTATTTTATACTAATTTAATTCTGCTATTTTATACTATTTTAATTCTGCTATTATATACTATTTTAATTCTGCTATTTTATACTATTTTAATTCTGCTATTTTATACTATTTTAATTCTGCTATTTTAATTCTGCTATGTTTATACTATTTTAATTCAGCTATTTTATACTATTTTAATTCTGCTATTTTAATTCTGCTATGTTTATACTATTTTAATTCAGCTATTTTATACTATTTTAATTCTGCTATTTTATAATATTTTTAATCCTACTTCACACTCATGTACATCAACACTGTGATTATTGTACTGTAAATGCTCTGTCTAATCTTGTACTATGTTTTGCTGTGAAGCACTTTGGGCTGCAATTCTTGTATGAAAGGTGCTATAATATTATTCATAATAATAATTATTATTATTATAGTATAATATGTCAAAAAAGTCATAAAAAGCGTGTTTGTTCTGGTAAAATTATTTTGTACAAATAGCTGTTAAAGCAACTGTTCCTTCAATTTCTAATCCCATTTACAGTATTTGTACAACATGATCAAACTGGCTATCATAGAGCTTTCCGTGGATCATTGCTGCTGCCCTCCACTCTGTCTGAAACGGATCCATCGAGGAAGATTAGGAGTGGCATGTGTGCTGTAATCTGAGTCACATGCAGTTAGAGGACTACTAGTTCAATATATAATGTGTTATCAAGGCACAGATTGTTGTGCAACCACAATGTACTCCATGCTAAAGTAAACCTGGACTCATTTTTAATACATTATTGATTAAAGAGAAATCCAAAGTCTAAATTCCTTTGCAGCTAACATATTGTCCTGTGACAGTTACATCAGATGTGCTCAAAGCTCTGGAGTTTGGAAAGATGGATGATGCTTATAAAGAGAATCCAGTGAGAACAATACTGAATATTACTGAATGTTATGGTCCGCTTTAGTGGAACAATTTGTCAGACTCTGATCAATAAGTGCATGCCGAGGCCTGTAGAGCTGTAACCTGTGACAATTCACACTTTGCCCTTTTTGCACTAGTCATCTGGCATGATGAGTAAATAGCATCTTGTTTCTGCAAATGTTTTCACAGACTACCAATTCTTTGTTTGTTTTTTTTATCCTTACTGTTAATTAGTGGTCTGAACATTGTAGTAATGGTCATTTCTCACTAAGAAGAACCAACATATTGGTATCTATTACTGTTATTAGCTTCCATCTCTCATTGAAGTCCATGTGTCACATTTTTCATGTGTCAAGGCTATTTCTAAATTATGAAAATGTCTATCGAAGCCCCATCATAACATCACACCGGTGTGTTTTCAGCCTAGAAGTTTCGCACACATTACCAGTTATTTGTAAACTGGATATCCCTTTATGCTAATTAGAAATAGGTGCATGAGGTTAGCACTAGGTCACACAAACACTATTGTAAATGTAATGCAAGGATGTAATGCAAAAGTACGGCAATAGGAAAGCACTTTGTAGAAAATACCCAATGAGATAGAGGAGGAACTATTTTAAATGTAACCCATCACGTATTCCCTTTTCACAGGGTGATACGCAGCGACCTGTGCCATTAACCTTGGATAAATTGGGTCACTAAAATGCCCAAAAGTGATACTTGGCCAGGTGGCACTGGAATGGAGACGATGACTGGCATGGACAGCGCTGGCAGCTGTGACAGCGTCGTCAGCGCCAATTCTGTCTTTGTAAGTTACTGACCGTACCCTCTTGAATCTGAGAAACGTATTAGATCTAATACAACTCATTATACAACACAACATAGAATATCAAGACAAAACTATGTAGGTGACACAAACGTTCATAGTGCTGTGTGTATTCAGAAGTGCAGAGTTCTTCTGATACAAAGTGATCCTTCTGTTTCTTTTACATATCTCATTGTGGAATTGTTGTCAAAAGGAAAGCCCTCTTTTTATGTATCACAGAGTGATGATAGTCTGGAGCACCTGTCTGCTGAAGAGAAGGCCTGCCTCATGTTTTTGGAGGAGACTATTGATTCTTTGGACACTGAGGAAGATAGTGGACTGTCCAATGATGAACCTGACCAACTGTCCAGCCCTGGCAACCTCGCCACCAAACTGGCAACCCTGTCAGCCTCCATGAGCAAAAGCAAGCTCAACAGTGAGTTAATGTCGAGGCACGGACGCAGAATTAGCTGAACAGTTGTCAATTAAATACTTTCAAGTGACACACGTGTGTTTGTTTGTCTTTCAGGTTCACAGAAACACGCATCTAAGGAACTCATAAAGGAAAATGTTGACAGCAAACCCTTGCAGAGCTACCTGGTTCCTACACCTTTTGTTATGGCAAGTAGGTCTCCATGTTCCATACCCAGTGCAAAGCCGGGTGTCCCTCCAGACAAAAGCCTCAGCTCTAAGCCTCACTTCACTCCTTCAAGCAACAAAGCTGATCACAAACACAACCAGAAACCTGTTGCTCCCAAAGTACCTTTAGAGGTTAATGTTGTGATACCTCCTCCCACCAAACCCAGGGACCGGGTGGAAGATTTACCTAGAGGTCCTCTGTCTTATGATGCACTTGTTTATCTGCGCAGGAGTGCCTCCACAAAGAAGACGCCTCTATGTCCCACAATTGATCATACAATAGACTTGGACAAGCACCTTCCTGTCACAGTGGACGGCCCAAACTTAAAAATTCTGCCAAGATCTGCCAGATTCCACTCAGAGGCTTTTAAGTCTAAGACAGGTCCTCCGGTTGTGGCCCCCAAACCCCAAAAGATTCCTGCTAAGACAACACAAAATGAAGCATCCATAAACTCAGACCCTTCATACAATATCAAGAATGCAAAAGACCCCAATGTTGTGAGACTGGAAGCTTTGCAGAAGCTGGGCCTGATGAACGACCAACAGTCCGAAAATGAGCCAGTAGCACCACCGCTTCCCCCGAAATCTCAGCCCTTTCCGGACCCAACACCCAACAGGTTCACAGGAGGTCCATCTAATGTTCATCCATCAAGACGCCCATCGTTTTCCTATTCTCAAGTGCCCACCGAGCCCAAGAACAAGCCTCTGCAGAGCAGTGCCAGTTTCCATCACTGCTCCCGACCGGACAAACAGCCTGTGTCTGTCACACATCCCGCACAGTCCAATGGATTAAAGGCAGCTAGTCTGGAGCGCTCTGCTACCCTGGACAACTACAGAAACAGTGAAAACTGTCAGCCCGAAGCCCGCAAACCTTCAAACGTAGTCGGATACACAGTGATGGTGGTGCCTGGGATGGGAGCTGATCGAAAAGAAGCACTCAGAAAGCTCGGACTGCTCAAAGATTAAAAGGTAAACAGCAGAGGTCCGCCCGTGTGAATGCAGAGCTCAGAGTTCAAGAGCACCATCCGCTTACAGAGAGTTAGAGCAGTAAGTGGGAACTTGGCACTTGGCACTTTGGCAAAGTAAAGCAGAAGAGGATGAAGAAGAGGAAGAATTTAAAGGGCAAGATCAGCCCTTTTCATATAGGTTTTAATACAGGGGACTGGATTTACACACTTGGGGCAGTTTTTTCCCCAACTATAGGGTTAGGGTTAGGGTTAGGGTTAGGGTTAGGGTTAGAGTTCTTCTGTAGGTTTCAATCTTTAAAACGCACCTTTCACTTTTCAAATCCTGAGGCTGTATTGTGTTGGCTTTAACAAAGTTCAGATTTTTGTTATGATTTGACGAGGCCTAATCAGCCTAAGAGTGCATATTAGTGGTTTGCTGACTGTATACACTATTTACACAAGTGTATGGCTAAATTCAACAATATAAATACATATTGTAATAAGCCTAAATGTGCACAAAAATAACATTTTAGATACTGAAGCGCGACATATTATGGCTTTCCATTAATCTAGTTTTGTCCCCTGTAAACTGTGTAAACATGCTGCTCCACTGTACTGCTACTTGAAAGGAAACATGGATCCAAATCAACAGAACTTTTACATAACTGGTTGTTTCATTCATTCACAGATGTGCCTATAAGTGGATTGTTCGGTACATTCATCGGAGCAGATCATAACAACATTTTGAAAGTGTTTTGCGGTGATTCTTTTTTGCTTTTCTAATCTTAAGTAGCAATTAGCAGCACATTATTAACAAGATATGATGCATCAATAGCTCCTGATTTGTTTCTATTACTATTTTATACAGTATATATGGTTAAGATGGTTTTAAATATGTGTGACAGACTGTGTCACTGCCTTCATTGTCTAAATACTGGAGAATCCAGAATCCAAATAAAACAATGATAATGTGATTATTTTTACCATTTCTATAAATACCAGTGAAAATAAAGAAGTCTGCATATTATATACTGTGTATTGTTATCTTTAACCTCACAAGTTTAAATACCTTTGTGATTTTTAAATGTGATTAACTTGAGCTCTTAACGGTTTGCCTTTTCAGACTGACTGTCGAATGCGTGAGTGCAGCGCAGACGAGCAAAGGTCCTTTAATTCAGTCAAACTATCATCCCTGTAAACCTGCACAGTGGCTTTACGTGTCTGCTTCATCCAGCACTCCACTTACAGTCATACTACTCATCTTACATGCCACTCGAGCAAAGAGAAAGCCAGCTCAGCTGCACTTCCATTATCAGATTATCCTGAGCCGCACCTCTTAGCAGACCAGTGTCTTCCTTGCTCTTGTTTTCTCAATAACCCTCGCATTGCAAGACTTCTAATTCTTACCACTGACTTATTTGAATGGCTGGGCATTCGCTACGCAACAGTCTCGTGTGTGGTGTTGTCTCTAAGTCAGGCAAGGGGCTCGCCTCGCGGGCCCAGTATCTGTGTCTAGCATGTCTGCGCAGCAGGCGAACAAAAGGTGTCAAATTTTTGAAACTGACACGGCTCTCTGCCGGTCAACTAATATTAAACAATGGATGAAGAAATCAGGCCACACAGCCACATTTAGAAATAGGATACACAAGACAGATAAGTGAGCTGCAGAAAGGATTGAGTTCATCAGTAGATACACAACTGCAACTTCAAGCGTTGAGATGTTGCCGTGTTACGAAAGGAAACAATAAAAACAAACATTTGTGAATCTACGCTAACTCCTATACTAAAGATATCGACTCCATACCGACTCCGACCTATAAACCTTTAGGCGTTGACATCAAAAGCAGTTTTCAAGATGAACAAATTTGCCTAGAGACTAAATGAAGGGTTTTCTCATCTTCATTAGGTTTAAGGAAAGTTACACCGACATGCACAATGCTGACCTCAGAGGTCATATGTAACATGAGATAACCGTCTACTACCTGCCAACACTTCCGCCTGGCAACAGCCCCCCTGACCTATTTGTGATAGTGGAGTCATCCGTTTGTTGCCACACTACAAACCGGTCCGACTGAGATCTTATTTCTTATTACCGGCTTTTTGCAAAGTAAAGGAAATTAGCCATGTCGTGGGTAAATTAATTCATTTTATTTTATATATTCAGCAGCAAGAATTTGAGATGTGAACAGGTTGAAATTGTGGTTTACAATCAGCAACAGCAAAATTAGAAATTAAATATTATTGTAGCTGTACTTTGAGTCTCACAGTTTAAACAGTGCAACAAAAATAAATCAATAATAGTATCATAATGTAGGTAGTATTGATCTCATAATGAACATTCAAAATATGATTTTAATCACATGACACAACTGAATTTCCACCCGAAGTGTCTGCTGTATGCATTTCTGGTTATCAAACATTACATATTTAATCATTTAAAATATACAGTATGTGATCAATCACAGTGTACACAATCTTTTCATTCAAAAACAGTGGAAGCAGTCCTTTCAAGTGCTCTCGTTAAGGATGTGAGGTTTGCTTTTTTTGCGTTTCACTCTACCATTGGACACCAACGGGATATCCAACGACTCCAGGCGGAAAGGGCGTGGCAGGACGGAGTCTGAGCTGACAGGCGGGTTCATGGTGGAACCACTCACAGTGAGGTGGGACGCCCCGTTAACCAGCGGAGGAGAGTGGATCGCTGTAGGAAGAGAGCTCCATCAGATGGGTTGAACCAACATAAGATGGGAAAACACCTGAATGTAAAAATGCTTTGGCGTTACTGCAGGAGGTCCAGTGCAGTGTGTCTTGTTTCAAACATAAAGGAGTAGTATTTTAAGTTCATCTAACAATCTACAATTTAACCATGATCACTTTTGTACCGTTGAAGAAACACACACGATGATTACAACCTGCTGGTTTACCACGGTGAGAGGGAAGTGATGTCCTTCTGCGACTGAGCTAATTAGCTAAACATGTTATTATTTGTGGTTTACGTTCAGGCTCACCGTGTCCCTTGGTAGCTTCACGTCCCAGCAGTTGGCTCGCTCTCTTTGACTTGAAGTAGCTGCTGGCGATGTTCTCACTGTCACTACGGTCCAGCATCTCCTTGTACCTGTCCTCCTCCACCTGCTAAACACACACACACACACACACACACACACACACACACAGGGGTTAAGGCTCTGTGACAGTGTTTCAGTGTGTGTGAGATGATGCACGGAGCATGAACACACCATGAATGGATCTCCAGTATCAGCAGCTGAACCTCTGCCAGCTGAAAGTTTCGGAGCCACTGCTACGAGATAGAAAGACAGAGAGATAATATTTAAGGGAAACACACAGAGTTTACTGTCTCACAGCCGACATCATTACTAACAGCTGAAACACTTCTACATGCCCTGTCCACATTTTTTGCACCTGAAGGCAGCGTTGTCTTCTGCACCATCACATCCGGCAGCCTCCAGGTGGCGCCGTCCTCGTCCCAGACAGCTTCTTTCTTCAAGCGGTCCGGGTTGCTGTAGTTGCAGTCACGGCGCACCAGGGGCACCATACGCTCCAGCAGGCTGTGCAGTAACTGGCCCTCCCGCTCCAGTCGCCGGATCGTTGCCAGGTAATCGTCCCTCTCCACCTCGAACTCCGCCTGCAGGTCACGGATCTCCAGTTTGGCTTCTTTCAGCTGTCACAACAGGTTGATGTGGTTTCACGGTTGAATGGCAGAGCACATGATTCAGCACTGAGAGCTTAGAGACTCAGCACATTTGCGTTCACATTATCCAGCATCATTTAGTGCTAGCCTTGCAAGATTTCTGGTAAACAACGATGTGGTGTTTATATTTTACTGCACACCCTGAACCCAGGTGTTGAACATTGCTCGAAAGCCACTGCATGTCCCACAGAAAGTCTTACATTTGTCCTACAGCTGCTGTAACCCACCTTGCCCTGAACCTTGACCAGCATTTGGACTTTTGGCATGGACCTCTTCCTGGATGGAGTTGTAGACATTCAAGAGCACATGTTCACTGTCCTCGCTGTTCTCTGACAGAGCGCAGATGAGATGGACTTTCCTCTGGTCAGCAAGGTTCTTCCTCTGCCTGTGTCTCTGCTGTAACTCGTTGTTCCTGGCCTGCTCTCCTCCCACCACCTCCTGTTCCAGCTGCTGCAGTCTGAGGGGAAAAAGATTTTCTTTTTAAGAATCCACAAGAACAACATGTTATGACTCCATGCTCCACATGAGGTAGAGAGACATTTGTCATACGCAGTGCTTATGGTTGGTTATGTGTGTAAAATGTGGGCCCACAAACCTCTCCAGGACATGTAGCTGGTCCAGAGGCTCTGCATTGATGTCAGATGAGGCTATGAGCCCTTCCCCGTCTGGACCTATTTGGACACCGACTGCTGGTACAGCAAGCTGGCTCACCAACATGAGGAAATAATACCCAATAAGTTTCTAATAATCCATAATTGTATTTGGAAGTACCTTATTTGGAAGTACCTTGCTCAGGGAAGTTTCTCCAGCTGTATTGTGGCACATGGGATCAGTGTTGTGGCAGAGGTCTTCCTCAGCGACCTCTGTCATACAGCTAGTGCTCACTGATGCTAAGAAGCAAGACAAACCAAAGCAGTGTCAGTATACAAGGGGTGGACACAATAACAAGAACTCTTGTCATAAACAATAACATTTGTGTTCAGACTTTGTCATGAGTGTTGATTCACAGACTAATGAACACCGGAAGAGATATCTAAACTAGTTACATGGTTCTTGGGGAGATGGTTTTCTGTTATCATTCTTTAGGACAGAGCTCCCCCTGCTGGCTCGAGCCGTTTCCAGATTGGACAGTTTGGATTCATAGGAGGAACGCAGAGCAGCGATGTCCTCCTGCAGCTTTGCTTTGGATTCCTGCTCTGCATTGTACTCAGCCTGCAACTTAGCCAGCCTCTCTTCATACTCCTGTGGCGAGAGCAGAATACAGTCCAATAAATCACCCGCTTCTTACACAAAGCATGTAGAGATGTGAAGTGATTTATTAGTGTGGGAACGGCCTGTAGTTGCCTCTTTAATCTTCTCCTTTTCTACTTCTGTGGTGCTGGACTGTGGCCTTGAAGGAACAGCAGGGGATGCCTCAGAAAAGTGGCCAGCCAGCAGAGCTGCATGATAAACAAAAAGCAGGAGTTAAAAAACTCAAACTAAAAACTAAAGAAAAAGGCTAGTCACAAAATGACTTACATGCAAGGTTAGCGGTGCCCAGCTGGCCTGATAGGAGGGCCCGCAACGTCTTGATCTCCTCCTGATACTCTTGTAGCAGAGCATCTTTGGGGTCCTCATTGATACAAGGCCTGTTCTGGATGCTCTTGGCCCGGTTGGCGTAGCGCAGCGTGCTCAGGCTTTCCTCATAGTTGTTGTCAGCGGGGGAGAGACAGGCGATCATCAAGGTGCGCGTGTTTCCTCCCAGAGAGTCCTGCAGCAGTCTGGTCAGCTTGGAGTCCCGGTAGGGGATGTATTTAGAGCGTCCGTCCACCAGGGCAGAGATGACGTTACCCAGGGCCGAGAGGGAGAGGTTGATCTTGGTGGCCTCGCGGAACCGCTCACCTGTAGCACCCGTTTTGGACTGACGCTCGCTTCCTGCCAGGTCAACGAGGTTGAGTTTACCTGCTCGTAGATGATCCTGGCCAGCATCATCTGAGAATGTGGGGTGACAAAGGAAATGTAGAGAAAATATGACTTTAAGTTTGTAGCTTTTTTTGTCACTTGTGTTGACATGTGTTGCTTTGAATGTACTCTATAAATAAAAAGAAGTTTTGCACAAACATTTCATACAAGGAAAAATACATCCTCGTAGAGACTAAGATGGCAACTTCTCTACCCAAAATGGAAAATAAAGCAGACTGCAATGCAGCCGAGAAGCATGTTGTATCTTTTGTTCACCAACATGCTGGCTCCATTTTTACAGTACTTTAATGGTTTTTTGCACATCGTCCACATCTTTTTGAAAGCAACATATGTGTGATCTTTCTAAACAAAGTATTCAGGGAAAAATAAGTGCAGTGGAGAGTGAAAACAAATAATGGCACACTACGACAAAGATATCAAAAGGTTGAATTGAAGAAAAGAGAGATCACATGTTCCTTCATGCAGACAAAAACGTGTTTATTGTCGACACGTTTCAACAAGTTATTATATTATTGTGTATGTGCGTCCACCTGTGTTGCAGATCTCCAAATGGATGGTGAAGATGGAGTGTGAGCGGGAGGAGTCCTTGTTCATCAACGTGCAGCCCACTGCCCTGTTCCCCCAGCCTTGCACTACGATTTTCTCGCACTCCCCCACACTGTGCACAGTGTGCATGGAGAGGTCCCGCACATACACCCCACGCTCTGGATGCTCTTTCAGCTAAGCATTCATCAACCACACAAAAAAACACGTACACACAATCCAAATCTGTCACCTTGTTTAAACACCTTGACCTTCAAGAAATCATGTAACTACTGTGCTTCTAAATCACCATGGCAACTTGCAAAGTATTGTCCACAAAACATAGGCACGGTGTTCAGTGTCAGAGAATAGACTGAGAAACAAGTTTTATAATGACTGTAACTTACAAAAGCACAATAATCCTTTTGGCTTCTGATTTGTTTATTGGAACAACAAGAGACTTACCTCCAATCTCTGTTTGGTGTCATTTCCCAATAGGTCCCGGATTTCTTCATTGTAAATCTCCAAGTAGGAGGCCCTCACCAGGAATTTTGTATTTTCTGCACACTACCTTGCACACAAAAATGCACGTAAAATGATTCCCTCCGAGCACACAAAGCAAGTTCGGACAGAGACTAGAACCCATACATAAGTTGGATATGTTGCACAATTAACAACAGTTGCGCAACCTACCTGAACACTTCCTAAAGTCAAAGAAACACATTTAATTAGTATCATGAGTTTACCCTGTTAGGTATTTCTTTACACAAAAGAATTCCATGTGTGTGGATTGTTGCATCTTTTGTCCGTCAGAAGCTGAAACCATTGGTCATTTGTTTTGGTCTGAAATTCATAATTTGTTGCGCACACATTTGTGTAAGTATCATATATATATAGACTTGTAAGTTAATTTATAATTTTGCAAAATAGACGGTAAAAATGAATTAAAAGGCTAAATAAATGTATACATACATATATCTCAGACTTTGCTTTTTTTGTTGTGCTCTTTGTCTGTTTACCTAATTGTTTCTCCTAAAACATTTTATTTAACTACCTGAATGCTCTCAAATATGTGCTCAAAGGCTCGTGGAATGACCCCCCTCTGGGCTGCAGGATCAGACACTCCCTGCATGGTGAAAGACTTCCCACTTCCAGTTTGTCCATAGGCAAAGATGGTGCCATTGTATCCCTCAGTGACGCCCTGTAAGAAATCAAATCTGTGACATTAATGACCTTTTGCATTAAAGCTTCTTTAAAAATGACCATCACCCTGCTGACCTCTGAAAGTGACTGACAGCAGACTCTTAAGTAAATAATGAGGTCTGCAGTCATTAGCAATAAGATATAGCTGCTGCTGAACTGGGGGTGTCCAGTGACCAGCGTGCTACTGTTGTAACACCTGAATCTCAAGACTTTGTATTTGAACTGAAAACAAAACAAAAACACACATTTAAAGTGATTCTAGGAGCTTACCTCAACCAAAGGATAGGCAATCTCGTTGTACATCTGCTCTGTGGTTTGGTCAATGAAGTAGGTCCCATCAAAGGTGAACTGTTTGGGCGGCTCGTCCACGGCCCCGGGCTTCTCTATGAAGCACTGGCAGCGATGCAGGTCAATGGACAGAACCGTCTTAGAGCCGAGAGCCTTCTCCCGGTCATTCAGGGGCCTGCACCTGACCACAACCTTCACCGACTCTGACCCCATGTCTCAACATTCACTCCACAGCACTTGTACAGTAGCTAGCTCGACATAAAAGCAAGAGAGGCGTTCAAATCTGCGTTGTACATAGTTACATACGAACGGTCGAGTTGCAGCAGGAACCTCACGAGCCGATGACAAAGCTCTGCCGACTAACGGCTAACTAACGGTTGACATCACGGTTAAAGTCCACTGAGCTGACGACCAGAGGATATCAAACACCAGGTAAGAAAATACTCATAGATTTAAAAAGAAAGTTTAGACTTATGTTTCCTCCTCGGGTAGCGTTACAGGTGGCATTCTGCTCTCCTTCTTACCACGGCGTTTTGAAGTTGCTTAGCAACCATAAACAACCGTTGAGGGATGGAACCGAAACGGCCCCCAGACCGGCGGCCATTTTCGTGCGGACGGAGTGAGGTCCTAACCAGGCTAATGGTAGACGCAAGAATACAAATACATTTGATTATTTTCACATCTTTTTATAATATTATGAAACTTCGTTTTGTATATAGCATAAACAAGTCCTTATTTGGTAAGAAAGACAACTATAATCCCTTCATAGATATGTGGTGACTCCATCTAACATTACACCTTCCTCCCATCCTTCCAGCTAACATTAGCTAACTAAACTTGAGTCAGCTAACATTAGCTAATTAAACTTAAGTCAGCTAACATTAGCTAACTAAACTTGAGTCAGCTAACATTAGCTAATTAAACTTGAGTCAGCTAACATTAGCTAACTAAACTTGAGTCAGCTAACATTAGCTAATTAAACTTGAGTCAGCTAACATTAGCTAATTAAACTTGAGTCAGCTAACATTAGCTAACTAAACTTGAGTCAGCTAACATTAGCTAACTAAACTTGAGTCAGCTAACATTAGCTAACTAAACTTGAGTCAGCTAACATTAGCTAACTAAACTTGAGTCACAATTTTTAAATCCATGACTATATATCTTTAACATTACACTTGGTTAATAATTTTTGTCCACATTGTCAACTATGTCCAGTGTGTCCTGGCCAGTGCATCATTTGTCAATAGTGCTATGAAGACTTGAACATAAACAAACAAATGATTCCACCAGTGTAAGGGTTAACTAGGGAAGGACCTCCTAATATATTAAAGAAATGAAAGAGTTCGAAATATGTATTTTGTTTTTTAAAAATATATTCAAGAAATACACATGCCAGTTTATTATGTAGCCTACACCTAGTTAAAACTCATGTAGTCCACTTCTGCTATAATTTCTACATCCATAAAGGTTGTAATGTTCAGTTTTTGAGAGGTGTTGAATCAATGTTGTTGTTGAATCAATGATAATTTCAGAGTTCGTGGTGCTGTTGAACTGCATTACATTATACAGAGATGTGTTTCTGTTATTAAGCCTGACCTCATTGGTATACATTGGATGGACAAAATAAGCGCAACACCTGTCAGTGTGAATGGAATACAAATCCAACAGCTCCACAAACTGCAGGCTCCAAAATGATCATAAAACTGAATCAACACCACTATTTGTGCTAATGCAAAAGTCATACATAATAATGGAAAAACAACATTTTTACAGGAAGTGGGTTGAAAACAGGACACCTGTTGTTTTAATCTCTAACAGGGGTGAACAATATGGATATAGTTTGTTGGCCTAATGTGTAAAAGATGGTACAAAGTACTCAAATTAGTTACTTAAATTTAAAAATGAGAAAGAAAGAGAACATCACAGACAATCTTATGATAAAGATCTTATTTCAGACAATTTAAAGACATTACCAGTTTAAACTTCCAGTAAACTAACTTCACACAAACGTTAAAAACACAGAAAATCAGAACATGACTTCTTAGTTGCTGTGATTTAAACACACAAATACACTGGAGGTGTCAACTTATGGAAAATACTTGGTGTCATTATGGTCATATGTTCTTATACCTAGGACACAGCATTGTATATAGGATTAACTGCTTACATATCATCCAGGCTTAATGCCTAAACACATAAAGAAAGATTCAAATTCAAGGAATAATAAAATGTAATCAAATATATTTGTGCAACTTGAAACAAGAAAAACAAAAGTATGGCTTTGCCATCAGGTTCAACATTCTGCGGGACAAATGCCGCTCCACTTTCAAATTTCACATGTTAAAAACACAAACAAAACGCCTCTGATGCCTTACAGGCACAAATACAAATATTAAAAATATTGTATTGAAAAACATAAAAAAGTAGCAAGCACAAAATATTACTTTACAAAGAAGTACCCTTTGATGAAATGACTGGCATACTATATACATATAATATAAATATAAAGAGAAGTCACTTATTATGGAGGTTGGCAATCCAGTGTCGTGAGTTTAAACCCAATCCTTTCTGTGGGTGCTTTTCTTGAGTGGCTTCACAGCCTGCAGTTTGCTGCTACTTTCCTCCCACTCGTAACAGTGGTTAACCCGGGCACAGCTCAGCAGACACGCCAGCTCATCCAGAGTGTCCGTGTAGTGTTCGATCAGTTCTGCTATGGAACCAAATTCAGTTTTGCATTTCTGCCAAAAAGATAAACCAAAGAAACAAAACAAATGATTATTATAAAATCAGGATACACTAAGTGTTGGTTTGCCAAGACATTTAGAAAAATCAAAAGCCAACAATAATTTAATTATTCTTCGTTTCAGTGGCGTTTTGCCTCAATTTATGGGATTATGGGATTACACACTAAATAAATCCAAATACTTGAAAGTATTCCTACATTTTCATGCCAAAGTATTTCCTCTCCAACATCCTCACACCCAACATTAATCCCTCAGTTTACAAAATAACGCTTTCCACAATCTAGACTTAATTTAATGTCGTTATGCAGCCATGAAAAACAGCATCTTAGGTTTATGATGTTTCTCTTGATGAAAAGTCACAGAAGCTTTGCAACATGCGGATACAAATGACATGTAGCTGTGTGGAAATAGACCGAATGTGTTTTCAAATTAAAAAGAGGAGATGTATGGAAGATCAGACTTGTAGGAGTTCATGTTTGTGTTAAATATCACATTAAAAAAAAGTGCTTTTGATACAAACTTTATATTAAAAATATTTTACAATATCAATATTCTATATTAAAAAAAATAAGTAAAATTAAGTAACTAGTGGAAAAGAGTCAAAATATAAATTTCTGGGAAGTGAACTATTTCCTCTGTAGTTCAGTCTACATCTTATGATTTTGTTCCCACTACAAATCTAAGCACATATTATCCAGACGCACTCACCGTTCACTGTTAATTAAGTATAATATTCAACCCACCTCCAGCAGGAATTTCCCTTTCCGAGTGTTTTCGATGAGGTGGGTGATCAGGCCAGAGGGGAAGCGGATGATGAGGGAGCCACATTTGGGTTTTTTAGGATGTGGGCAAAGGAGGTACGATCCCAGAACATCGTCAGCAAGCAGGGAAAAGCTGCTGTCACTGAAATACCAGAAGACAAGCGGTTAGAAAACCCACTGACATACTGAGGAGGGCCAGAGATAGCATCTGCGTGAAATGCATGAAGTGACACTCACGGTGCGATACCAGCCCAGCACCACACTGCTTGAGCCAGTGCTTCTTCTGTTTCGGCCAGGCTCGGAGCACGGGATCTCCTCACCTGCGTTTTGTCTTGTTCCTTTCCTGATTCACATACAAGAAGAGAAATCAGTGTGTATTTGAAGACGTTTACAAGCCAAGAGGTGCAGAAGTGGAGATATTCCACCCGCCGTGGAGAAACATCCAAAGTAATCCCAACTCGGTGACGGTAATGTTTGGTTGAAAACGTAACAGGACTGAGATGAACAGAGCAAGTGGTGATGAAATAACCCATAAAAACAAAGCTTGTGTTTTAACGTGTTGAAGCTAAGAATCAAATGAAACAAGAGAGAAACTTTAACATGTACATCCATTGTGACCCACGTGAGACCGGATCCATCACCTCAAGTGATAAAGACGACCTGCTGACACCACGACAGACAGTGGCTGCCCATCACCTAAACAATGAGGGGTTTGCTTTACCTCATCAACTCTTTGACTCTTGAAAGTGCTTTGTGAACACTTAGCCCACCTTGTGACGCACTCAGTCGCTCCTGGACGTTGCGCTGTTTGAGTGGTGTGAAAGTGAAGGAGCGGTAGGCCCCAGAGCGCAGCGCTTTAGTGCGGATGGCTTTCTTGCGCACCAGGGAGGGGGAGGAGGTGGGGAAGACTTCATCTTGGTCATCAGAGGACTTTTGATTTGTCTATAGATGGGGGGGGGGGGGGGAAACGAAGAGAAAAACCATATGGGATTAATGTAATAATATTATGTTGTAAAAGCAGAGACGAGAAGACGTTCAAGTCCAAACCTTAGTTCCTGGAAACCAGCCTTGAAAAGGGGCTCTTCTGAAGGACACCAGGGCGCTAACGCTGAGAGGGAAGCCGTGGTTGAGCAGGGAGGGGCTGCGATGAGGCACTGAGGCAACAGAGTCTTCCTGGGCCTCCTCTGGGTGCTTTTCCAAATAAGACAGCTGGAAACAGCGGCAAAGCAGCAGGTTCAGGAACTGTGCCTAAAAGAAGAGAACGTGGACACACACAAAACTGTTTTACTCAAATGGTATTATCAATTGTGTAGCAATGCAATAACTAACACTTAAGGTTTTACTTTTCAACAAACCAAACCACAAGTTCCAGTTGCCGGGAGAAATACCTACACAGAACATTTTAAATAAGGGAAATACTCTGATGGACTTGGTCACAGAAACAGTCAACCTCTCCTCGTATACCAGCAGACAGGTCTCTTTCAAATTCAGGACATCACACACACATACTTTGTTATAGGACCATAATGTCAAAATCCCAGATATTTAATAGCCATGTTCCACATTCGCACCAAATAAAACGATTTTGAGTAAGTCGGACACACCAGATCTGTAACTTCCCCTCTAAATAATAGTAGACCCAAAGCTTCTTACCGCTCGGGAATGCCTGGCCTGAAAGACGTGGCAGTACAGCTGGGCGTCGGTGCTCCCTGGGTTGTGGGAGACAAAGGCAAACTGGGCATCGATGGGCCGGGCAGTGGACAGAGAGACTCTGCGCAAAGCGTGAGCCATCAGGAGTGTCTGCAGACAGTGAGACACAAGAAAAAAAATGCTTCCAGGGTTCAAACAAAACTGTCCATGTATGTAGAGGCATTCATGTGTATAATGTTTTAATTCTTACCGTTTCATCCTCATTGTACATTTTCACACCTTTGATGGAGAATTTGAGGGATACGGGCCTTCTTCTTTTGCATGTCTGATTGAAGACAACCAACATCTTAGATATTATATTCTCCATTAAACAGGTTTAATTTGTTGCTTTTTGGGATACTGGTAATCTGAGGCTCAAGACTTACTTTAAGGGACTTCAGTTGAGAGCTCAGTTGCTCTATCTGGTCATCCAAGCAGAGGTCATCCACAGGAAATGAGCCCACATACTTTACAGCGAAGACACAAAGTTAGGCGAAACACAAGCGCACACACACAAAGACAGCAATATAAAATCTGATTTCTAGAGTTACCTCTGCTGATCGAGTCACTGTACCATCTTCTCCGACTGGTGCCTCACCCATGCTGCCTGTTTAACTGTGTAAAACCAAACAAACATGTTAAAGAAGGAGAAAAACTCATTAATAAAAGCTGTCAAAACATGCACACATTTATATAACTAAGTCAAACAATCAGAATAGTAGTGATATGTGAGGTTTAAACAAATGGGTATAATAAACAGTGTGTCAAATATCATCTTGATATACTACTTGAAGACTGGAACTGATTTTCCTTATTAGAATTTGCGCATGTGTAATGTTTTTGCAAATCATTGCCCCTTTTTATCCAATTTTTCCAGCGCCGTAAATGCGTCTCAGTCGCTTTTAACTCACGGGAAAGTTTTGATTTGTTTCACTAAATCAAAAAACAACAAACGTAGGTGTCATTCGACGTCCATGTTTGAAGCGTCTCCGCCCCATGCAGGCCGACAGCACACCGGAGCGTCTTAACCTGAGCTCAGGTTGCAACGAAGCTTTGAACTCACAGAAACTAACCTTTCAGAGTCGGAGAGCCTCCGCCACAACCTCCTCCGCGCAGTCTGCTTCTTCTTCAGGGGCTCTTCACACGCCGCGTGACCCCGACGTCCTCCTCACCTTTACCTGCTGCTGGTGCTGGTGGTGGTGCCCGAGGCGGGGCTCGAGGGGACTGAGGAGAGCGGGTATAGGAAAAGGTCGGCGACTAGGCCCCTAAGATGTGAAAGTGAGCGGAAGATACCTCGTTGCCTCACTCCACCCTGTCCCTGCTGCTGTCTTTATATCCACATTTCTTCTCCAGCTCCTCACATTCCTGCCCATTGCGAAATTCACCCCAGTGACGTCACGCGCCCAGTGGTGGGGAAGTCACAGGTTTCAAGTTCAAAGAATTTATTAAAGCCATTAAACTTTTAAATACCACAAAAAGTGATACAACGGTCAAATTGTATGTTGAAGACGAATGTATATGTTTTGTTCTCTTATAATTTTGTTTATCTCTGTTCTATTTTAATTTTGAAGTATCATTATTTCTATTTGTTTATTTAAATTCATTACATTCACTTGTCATTTTACATTGTGTCTGGCTACTTTCTGAATACTAATATAGGACATCTTGACAAAAGTGGCAAACCAACCAAAGACAAAAATAACTTCTAAAAGACCGAAACAATTACAAAGTGACATAAAACTACACAGAGATGTGTAATGACTACAAAGAGACGCAAAACAACAATAAAAAGAGGCTGAACTCTAAAGTCTGTGAGGTCTTATGAGTGGTAGTGAAGGGCCCATTGTCTCGGTCTACTTTTCCTATGCTGACTCCTCAAAGAGGATAATTAAACATTTTGTTATACAAATGTATTTTTTGTATTTAAACTAAACCCTCTGAGAAGTTTAGAGAGGAAATGTTTCTTTGGTGCAACTGTGAAAAACTTGTCAGTGGTGCAAGGGTGTATGCTTATTTCAACTTTGCATTCTGCATCACTTTATGGTGATTACGTCTTTATTCATGTGGAAGAAGAACACAAAATGTGGGCGTTAGGTGACAATTAAACAAATAATGGAATATAATGCAGTAAGGCATTCTGTACTGCTCGTTAATATTTATTCCCCTGTAGATCAACTGTTTCATTGTAATGTTATCCCTGCTGATTCATGTCGGAAATGAACCTTTTAGATTGAATCATCAATGTACTGATGTTGTTGATGCCTGTGTGATTTAAATTGTAAGGAAGTCAGATACATGAGCTGACAGGTAACTGAGGAAGGGTTGAGGTTAATGGCTGACTCGTTATGAGCTCAGCATTGTTTAACTGATGATATAAAAAGGTAATAAACGCCGTTAGTTCCTGCAGAGAACGACTGTTAGTCTTCTCTCCACGCTGCATGAAGTAAAGAGATTTGATTAATCTCTTTAGAGTAATTTACTCAGTCCCTACTCATGTAGATGGTGTACTCCTCCTTCCTCTTGTAACCTTTTTAAATGTGCTAACTATTCACCTCATTGATAAATTTATTTATTTGTAAACCGCTGGATTTTAATACAATTTCTGCTCATGTCCAAAACTTTCTGCAATATCCCAGACCCGTTTATATTTTTTGAAAAATGTAAATAATTAAATTGTAATTTAAAGTCACAATAGTTTAAGAGATAATCTATGTCCTCTAGTCCGCTGTGAGTCGAGCAATGGCTTCTGCTGCCCCAATATATATTATAATTACAGCCTTACAGTGGTGTGGCATAAATGTACTATTGATTTAATCTTAGTTTGAGAGTTTATGAACAATCTTAATTTGAAAAGCAGTAATTATAGCTGCCAGATACATTAAAAAGGAATAAAATGTACAATATTTCCCTTTGATAAAAGTAGCAGAAGCTGGACGTACCGCAGACTAAAGCAAATATACTTACTTTCCACCACTGCACACACCCTTCAACCTCACCATACTGAAACAATTACTATTTAGTTTCAACAATTTTGAAAAAAAAAAAAGGAATGTTGTCAATTAAATGAATAAAAGTGGCAAAATATATTCTCCACAAAACTTAAAAACATTACTTTCTCAAGAAATACAAACAGTACAATGACACTCAACTTTAAATGTTTTCAGGTGAAGACATCCCCTTGTTTTGTCTTTAACCATTTGTTTACCTGAATAACAACTTCCAGGAAGTGAAATATTGAATCCTAAAATTAATGTTTTATTCCTTCAAGGGCGCCTGCTGGTCCCAGCAACCCTGAAGCACTTTGTGCAGAATTAAGAAATCCTCAAACTAATCATTTATGAATGAAAAGTTCAATATCTAATACCACTTGATGGTTTTATGTTCTCCCTGTAGACTAAATTAAAAAAACAGCAAGAGTTACAAATATAGCCATTTTATTAATGACTTGGAAAAAAAATATCTTAACAACACAAGGAATACATGCATGCAGGGTATGTATGAGCTATTATCCTCCTTTTTCTTACTCACAACACACATTTCTTACAGTTTGGAACTGAAATACAGCTGTGAAGCAATAAAAATCAATTCATGTATATGGTTGTTTACACACATACACTCATCAAAAAGTGTTTGAAATGAATACTAACATGGTGTTTTATCATCTGTTAAGTCCTCAACCTGTCACCTGCAGGCCTCATCTTTTCTGGGGACATTTGTTTTGTTTTAAATAACAAAAATTCATTGTTCATAATAATAATAATTAATATTTTAAGGACAAATGTGGATACAATTTTGATTCTGATTCTACTGCACTGCCAAAAATATTGTAATTTTACCCCAGTAGACAGGAAAAACAACCATAAAATCTGTGTGTTTTTTTTCCTCAACCGTCCAAAACACTGATATCTCACTTCATTTGATATTGAGAACTTGTACTGCCAACGGCTAAAGAGTGGATGAGGAACAGATAAAAAAACGGTAGTCACTACATGGCTCTAGGATCCCGCTATTCTTTCCCGATCTGGCAGCTGGTCACACGTCTGTTTTAACAGCAACACTTACTGAGCATTTCTACACATGGTGATTAAAAATAAAACAAAATCAAATTTCAGAAACTCAACGTACAGTAAACTTGGTAGGATAATGTTCTTATTCTACAAAAAAAAAAAAAAAAAACTGAAAAAGAAACTACTGCCCTGTTAAAAAGGGAGAACATGGTATAAAGAGAGCACTGAAACGAAGCAGCCGCATATTCAGAGCAGCCCAGTTTGTGGAAGGCGCTCCTGGACTCAGTATTTCCCTCTCTTGGACTTACGAGTGGACTGCTTGCTGATCTTCGCCCCCTTTTTGACCACAGGCACTTCTGTGGCCGACTCTTCAGGTTTGGACCGCCTTTTGTTCGCCGACTTTTTAACCTCAGACTCCTGAGGAGATGACTCTTCGGGCTTCGATCGCCTGGACCCGCTCCTCGTCGTCTCCTTTGGGACTACAGCCTCCTCGGGGGACGACTCTCTGGACACCGGTCTCTTGGCCCCCCTTTTGGCCAGCTTCTTAACAGCAGGTGTTTTGGGCTTTCTTGCAGGAGCTCCCCTCTTGACAGGCGTGGCTTTAGCTGGCGGTGTGGACTCCTTCTTAGGGGCTGGTGGTTTCTTTCCCCGTCTCTTGGCCGAAGACACCGCTTTCTTTGCCGGAGACTTCTTTGCGAGGGGGAGTGCCCTGCCTTTAGCTTTTGACTGGCTTGGACTTTGAGATTTCTTGGCCGGTGGGGGACGGCGAGCCTTGGGTGGAGGCCTCTTCTGAGATTTTCTACAAGTAATTTAAAACAGGGAGCTGTTATTTAAGTAGAAGAAGCGTAATACTAAAACATCACATGCGGGACAAGGTTATTGGAAATTGACATTAACAACATGGTCAAAACATTTAAGAATGGCTGTAGACATAATAATCTGGGGAAAGTTTTTACTTCTTCACCCCTCGAGGTCTGAACCGAGAATATATGGTGAACCATGAGAATATGTCTTGTAAATTTATGGTTTAGTTTCTTGTTGGTAACCCTCCATAATCTCAACCATAAAATACATTTATGTTAGTGTATAATAAGATGCATGTGTCAAAATGTTTTCTGCCATGTGAAATATATTATTGTTTTTCATACATAGTCTCTGTAATTCCACTTCTTATGTGCTTGTTATTGTTTTTCAGTGTGTACCAGTAGTAGGTACACATGTACCAGTACCAGTAGGTACATATTGTTAACAGTTTGACCTGATGAAGATGTGACTGGGATCAATAGTCAGTCTAAATAGTTTAGTGGATACGAGTCTTATCGTGAGTGTCATTATAAATGGAGAAACTGCCTGCAGACTACAGTTTAGATAAACATTTTACACCCACCTCTTCACTGGGGGCGCATCGTCCTCAGACTCTTCCTCTTCCGACTCTTCCTCGCCAGAAGATTCAACCGTCCGCCTCCGGCTCTGTTTGGGTGCAGGGTTTTTCTTCAAAGGCTCGTTGAACTTGTCTGGGTACAGGATAGTCGGGCTGAGGAGAAAAATATTCACTTTGTCAAACTACAAAAGCAACACTATGGAAAGCATATTGTTTTGACTGAAGGAATAAAAACTGATGATCTATATCTCATAAGTAGGAGAACAGCGAGTGTTTCTCAAAGTCAAGGAAGGATCCTTAAACGGCTGAATTATAAAAAAAGATGCCTAAGTCATCGAATCCCACCGAAGAACTGTTCCATGTGAGGATCCTTCAAATTCTACCGAGGACCTTTGTTTAGAAGATTTTCCAGGATGCATGTGTGTATCCTCCTCCCTCCTAAAACACCCACAATCCAATGCGCACATTGCATTTCCTGTCCTCCGATTTGGAAACAAATAAAATATACCAGTAAACCTTTAAGTTATTTCACCTGAAGAGTCCGTTATAATCTGTTTTTAACTAATTTTAGGCGAGAAATTTGTTAGATTAGATTTACAAGGTCTAATTTAAAAGTTTGTTCCGACTTTCGTTGCTCAGAGACTCGTTCAGCAAGATTATAACGGCAGAGAGAGACAATGGGGGAAGAGCTGTGTCGAGCTGGAATATTTCACATTTAATTAGGTGAATTTAGGGTTTATTTGTTATTGGTGATTGTTGGAACAGTTTTGATGAGTTTTAATGAAGCGAGATAAAACGACCGTTTCTGTCAATGGAGTCTGGTGGCTTTGAGGAGAGCATATTCAATGTATGTTTTGCAAGTTAATAACTTATAACTGTCCAAACATCTGTTGATTTTATTACTCAGTCAATATAGCCATGCCGTTTTAAAGAATGAAGAAAAAAACTATATTTTCACTAAACATTGTTTTCTCTTCCACACTCACTAGTGCTGTCCCAATGTTGAGAGTTTGAAACTATAAGACAATATTAAACAATTACACAATAAAAAACTCCAAATGTGTTCGGCATACCTCGGGTAGAAAGGGAACGAGAGCCGGTAAGTCCCTGTGAAGCCGTGACCGGTGATCTGCTCCATCCAGCCGAGGACTTTACACTTCATAAGGGTCCTCCTCAGACTGGCCACTAAAGAAAAGAGTTTTTAGCAACACCATGTTGTGTGTAGGTTTCATGGTACAAAATGAAAGGAACGCACACTTAGTAAAGTGACCACGTGGTTGTATGTTTTTTTTTCCATTCTCCAGAAGTCAGCAGCAGTCCTGCTTAGTCTCAGGAAGTCTTACCTAGTTGGTACTCCTTTCTATCCTTGTTTGCGTCCACTAGGTATTTGCGTAGAGTGGTGGTGCTGCAGGTTTTAGGTTCATTCATGGCTGTGATGGCGGCTGTGATGGCGTCCTCCAAGTTGCTACCCTTCGGCAGAATATGGTTGCGCTTCAGCTGTAACAGTCGGGAATAACAAAGTAGGATATTAAGTCATTTTCCCTTCACCCAATCTGTAGCATCTAGCCGTGTGGTCAGCTACATCTTTGTACACCAGAATTGAACAATGTTTAGGTTATAGAGCTTTACCTGGAAGGTCCCAGTGGCTCCTTTCCCAGTGATTTGCTCCAGCTGTCCTTTCTCTACAGCCTTCACCAGGGCCGTCTTCAGTAGGTCTGGCCTGAGGACCAACCACAATATTTATTTATTTTTGACAGTCAGATAAAAACTAGAAACATAAAACAACATTCCACAGCGACAAACGCTCCGTACCTGTTCTTGACGTTGAAGTTGGGGAAGTGCTGCTCCAGGTATTTCTTGATCAGGAGGTAGGAGGCCTCTTTGGGCTCACAGAGCCGAGTGATGATGAGAGGAAGAGCGTCGCCCAGAGCCTCAGTCTTCAGTGGAGCTTTCTGAAACACCACGTGACGATTACAACCAAACACATCAGAGTCTCAGAGGGAAAAGGAAACTTGACATTAGATCCATGAGATATTTTGCTGTGAAGTCCCACTGAAGGGATTCTGCTGCGGAGCACAACCTCTGCTCTGCATATCAAGTTAGACACCAATGAATAAACACTGCAGTTCAAACTATAATGACAGGATTAAAACTTAACTCACAAGTTCCACATTTTGGGAAATACGCTCATGTGCTTTAATGCTGAGTTTGACAAGAAGGAGATCAATACCACTCTCCTTACTGCGAGTTAAATATGACCTTACCGCAAACAGCTGATCAGCTCAGCTTAGCACAGAGACTGGAAACAGCAATGTCCAACAGAAACAAATTCACAGCACCGCCAAAGCTCACTCACGTTTATCTCATTTAATCCGTACAAAAGTTTTAACACAACACTTAACTGTTGCCAGGACACCTGCAGAAGTTGTCACATAACTATTGTACGTACCTTAGACGAGGTGGACTGCTTGCCAATGGCGAAGGTTCCTGAAAGGCCTTTACCCTTCAGCTGTGCGAGAGACAGATGAAAAGAGTGAGCAGACCCGACACATGAATGAAATCTGTGAAATAGACAACTAAAGCGTTTCAAGCATTGGATTCTTCCAACAGTGACATGGGGCTCTAGTAGAGCTGGGAGGGCGGTGTACTTTAACCTTTCAAAAACTAAAACATGAGCAAAAGGTCTAATCTAACGTGAACTGCGAACGCTAGTCGAGTGAACTAGTTTACAACCTAGTAATCTAACTCAGCGCTACTGCCAAGTAGGAAACGGACAATGTAGGATTTTATTTTGTCGAGTTTCCATTATCGGGATAATTGTGAATATCCCATAATAATATATTAGAAGAAAGAACAAATTCAATGTTTTTATTTATTTTAGCAGAGAGGCTTTATGGTTTATCTTATTTAAAATAGTTAAGAGTTTCACAAAAAGAAGAAAAGGATTTCTTTGCAGATTTAAGAAAGTTTGCACTCCAGCAGCACCGGCTCGTTATCCTGGAGAGCCATCAAGTTCATGTTTTAAAAACACGCCAGCGACCGAGCGCTCCGTTGTCATTTCATTTGTCTAGTTAGTGTTTCTCGAACCAAAGAGATATAGATCGATGTGTTGAAAATGCACGTTGTTCCTGGTGTTAAACACGTCACCTGTTTGATGGTGCCCTTCTCCAAATGCTTCTTCATTGCTTTCTTGATGAGAAACTTCTTCCTGTTTATTTCCATCTCAGGGTATTTTTTCAGAATATATTTCATGAAGGACTGGTATGAAACCCCGGACTTGTCATTACAAGACTGTAAAGAAAGATGACAAGATTTGTTTTGTTTTGAAACAACTAGTGGAAAAAACAAAAAAACACAGCGACTGCGTTGCTGCATTCACAGAGTTGGTACATACCGTTATAGCTTCGATGAGGATATCGTTCACTTTGTTCTGAGTGCCTGCAAAGTTGGCAACGGGAAGCTTTTTGCTGGCAGCGACGCTAGCCCACGCAGGAATAGTCCTTTTCACCTTCTTGCTTTTCGCTTTCTTGTACTTGTAGCCATCCTTCAACCTGCCACCAAAAGAGGAGGAGCAAGACAGTAGTTCAGTGAAGTGGGTCGTTTCTCTAGAGGCGATATTTCACTGTGATCGTTGCCACCCTTATCCTTATCCCATCCTCACCTTAGTAGGAGAACATAGCAGTGTGTTGCACACTGTCCAGCCGCGCAGTCCTTGCATTTGTCCCTTTGTCACCGACGGAAAACACAAAATGAAGTTTGAGAACATCTGTCTTTATGATCACCATGGTAACTTGACCGTACCTGAATCGCTATTCTAGTATACTACGTGCAGAGAAGTAAATGTTTGCCTTGTCAAGGTCTGGGAGAAGAAAGTGAGGAGAAGTGGTGAGTTATTGTGGTTAAATGTCACTAATGCGTAAAGTTAGTTTTATCCCCCCCCACCATTTGTTTCCTTATAATATAAGACTATATGTTTGAGAAGTGGTCAAAAGAAAATGTGCCCATGAGGCTTTAGAAATGTCAAAACTATTTGATCACATGCAGGTTTTCTTTTCAAAATTCAGAACATATTTTCTGAGCTTTATTCTGCATGTATGTAGCTTGCTGCTCTTTCTTTGAGCCTTCAGATGAGGACTGAGCTGGTAACAAATCATCAAGACTTTCATGTCGCTTACGTCCTCTCCTCCTGGACTCGTCCAAGACTGCGGACAAAGGGACCGGTACATCTGTCTAAGATCCAACTAATGAATGTGGCTGCGACAGGTCACATCCTTTGGAAATGCAACACTGAGGCCATGAGGGCAGCAGTCTGCCGTTATCCAGCAGAGGTAAGGATAATATAAACAGATAAAAGTGCCATCAAAGTGAAATATCGCAGCGTTCAGAGTTGCCCACTAGCTCTCTGGTGAAACTCACTCTTTCTTTTCGGTCTCTTCTTCCCCCTTCCCCTCCTCCGCGGCAGCTCCTTCTGCCTCCTCTCCGTTCTCTGTGGGCTCCTTCCCGGCCTTGGCCTCTCCCTCCTCCTCCTCCTCCTCCCCAGCGGGCGCAGCTGAAGGTGCAGCCTGCTCATCGTCAGCGGAGGGCGACTCCTCTGAGGACGCTTCAGGCTCTGAGGAGGAGGAAGCCAATGATATTAAGAGCAAGGAAATCTGTGCGATAACGCTGAAAACATTGTGACAAATCTTCACGTGGAAACAAATCGTATCTAGTTTGTTCTGCTCTGGAAAATCATTTGGAAAAAACACATTGTAAATATTTAACGAGAGAGATCCACCGCAGGAGCATTTTGAACTTCAGAATACGTAAATATTTTAGAAATACATGTGTCTAATGTTAGCAGCCACAAATGTTCACAAACAGTTTAGTGTCAGGACAGTGATGTAGAGATAAACAGGAAACATGGGACAGAGAGCCGGGACAACATGCTGTACGTTCTCCTAAAACACACTTATGGGACACAAAGGTTGATGCCACAGTTCTGGTTGTGCAGGATTTGGGATTGTGACTGCCAGTGAAGCACATATTCAAGGGCCACACATGTAAGATTTCCTACCACTGCTTTACAATTAGCATTTTGTGTTGTGTTCTGTTTGTTGGTTAAATGTTGTTAATAGTTATAATAAAATAGAATACTTATGAGCATTTTATTTTATGATGTAGCAGTAAGGACAGTTGTAAATGCTTAAAGTAAAAATCCAACAGCAGCAGAATATTCTTGCCAGTTTCAATGAAATATATTTAAATTATGGCCATTATGTTTTCGTGCATTAGGTAAAATAGGACATGATATTGTGCAATAGGTGTTTTCCTCTGTAAACGAGTGGCATGAATCCAAACAAATACTCGCCCTGCTCGGAAACATTAATTAAAAGGATTAATCACCCAGCATGTAAGGGTTTAATGTACCCCCCTCATAATAAAGGATTTAATGCAGTGAGCTGAACTTATTTGATTGTGCCTACTTGTCCAACATATCGACATTATGTTTAATAGTTTCTCCCAATTGATAAGGTTTTACTAAACATGTGAGCACCATAACTATTGCAGTATTTAAATCTGACGTTTTTCAGGTCTAGAGACTTGTTTCTGTGTTGTAAAAACAAACTTTGCATGTCCCTGAATGTGCTGTGAGAGATGCACTGAGATCCCATTTAAATCTGTGTCAGTGATGACGGTGCGTTCACGGGTCTATAGTTCAGGTGATGGGACGACCCCAGCCTCACCTTCCTCTGCTGCAGCGGAGGGGGCCTTCTCCGGGGTTGGAGTCGCTGCTGCTCGACGTATCGGCATCACACCAGATTTGTCTGGATGAGGCAAACAAACACGTATCCAAACACCAGGGAAAAGCTCATTAGCGCACAACAATGTTTTGAGGCCCGTTCTGTGTACGTGCGTGGTTAAACATGGCGCCATTGACAAACCCACTTCATTCATTGAGGCCCATTATCCTTAAAAACAGAAGAAAACCCGCGCTTTAGTTTCACAAAACGTAACAACTTAAAAACGGCGCACTTATTTCCGGCTTATCCGCCAGCCTCTGCCGATACATTTCGAATATTTTCACATGAAGCCAGAAGATGAGTTGCCAAAAATTTTAGGGCAATTTCGCCATTTTGTCCGTTTGGTGTATACACCGAGTAATGGCGTCGCACAAGGCAGATAAAATTCATTTCAGTTGCATGGAGTAAAAACCGCCGGCCTACATTTTTGTCCAGCAATATCCGTGCAAATACACATTTAGCTAGTAACGTAACATAACGCGCATTAAACTTACCTTTTAAGTGTGGAGAAAAAGTGTGATACTTTAGAGTAAATTTCTGCACGATCCTTTATTTAGATTTCTCTGTTTACGAGCCCCGCCCCAACGACCGTTGGTCACGTCGCAGCGTCACACAGCACGTCGAAGGATCCCCACTGTCATGGCCGCCGTCACTATCAGTTGAAGTCTTCCGACTTTCCCTCCGAGGCTAGCTAGCAAACAAACTGTTTTTTTTCTTTTCTTTCAATGTCCTTTCTAAAAAGCCCAAATATGATAAGTTTTATGTCCACATTTTTAGTTAACTCTATATTATCTACCGTTCGGGTCAATACAATTTGAGAACACCTTTAATTTAACCAAGATAAAGCAATTATTACCGTTTATGCGTTCAAAAACCACAGCTCTGATGTAGTGAAAAGGTATATGTGGCAAAGATTCATGGGAGTTGTAGTTATCTAATGAAGTTAAAATGAGAGAACTACTTTTCTTATTCCTATCAGTATTGGTTAAATATTATGCAAATAAGACAGAAAACATTAGAAACATTCTGGAAAGTGATAAAATAAACCCTTAGCATACACAGAAAATGACAAATACTTAAATGCTGCTAATTACACCCCTACTTATGTGTGGTTTAAATCAGACTATTTCACCACTAATGGGGCTCTGTTAGGGGTGTAATTAACAATTCATTTCATGTTTGATTAAACTAAACATTCTATTAATTAGTGATTAATATTTTGGTTTAGAGAATGTCTTTTTTTCCATAACAGTCTAAAAAAACAATACAATAACATACAACAGAAAAGCAGCAAATCCTCACAATTATGAAACAACACAAGTGTGGTCAAATACAAACAAGAAATTAAGTGCTGCAACTATTTCAAACCCAAGGCACTGAACAAATCAGGATAAAACAAACAAATCAGTGACTCGTAGTGAATCGAGCTGGTCTTCACACACACACACACACACACACACACACACACACACACACACACACACACACACACACACACACACACACACACACACACACACACACACACACACACACACACACACACACACACACACACACACACACACACACACACACAATCAAAAGAACAAATCATGACAATCAGTGTTTTTTTAAATACCTTTTTTGTCTTTAATGTATTTACAAGTTTTAATCTGCTCTGTAGGGTGAAGTATTACAAGCATTTCACGTTCAGCGGACCTGGCCATTTGCTTTTTAATGTTGCATTTTTTTTGCTCGTTTCATTTGAATGTATCTGGTTTGTTCGTCTGAGTTTGTTCCGACAGTTCTGTGGACAGACTTGCATCGCTTCTCGAATGCATAAGTCTACCTCTCATGAGGCGTATGTACATATCAACGTAGAGCAAGCCAAGGCTGAGGGAAACACTTTCTGGTTATTAGGAGATAACCTTTGACCTCAAAACGTCATACACGGACAACGTTAATAGTTTCTGTGCATCCACTCCTTTTTTTTTTATCTCCGCTTCCCCTTCATCCCAAAATGAATTTTGTTTTACCCTGTTTTAAACCAAACAGTGTGGAATCCAGGGAGGCCATTTATTTCACAATTATTATTTTGTTATTATAATTAATTATATTGTTATTTCTGTTGTTGTTCTCATTTGTGAGCGTCTGCAAATGTTAAATAACTTCCATATTTGCAGTCCTTAAAAAAATAATAAATTAAAGAGTCCACAACCTATGTATCTTTTAAGTCTCTTCTTAAAAAGTAACAAAACAAAAGTAAGTTAAAATTTAAAACAAAAATATTTTCTATGTATAATACAGGTATTTAGTGCTTCCGCCGTTGGAATCCAAACTCAAAATGGCGGCATGTTTCAGAACCGTACCGCAGCCGTAAAACATGTCGTCCGTAAAACTGCAGCCGTAAAACATGTCGTCCTGCCCATACACCCATTTTGAATGTTTGTTCTGCTGTAAGTATGCAGTTCTTCTACGTCGTGCCCCCCCCCCCCCCGGGTGTCTCCCTCGTCAATTATCTTCCGACTCCTCCTCCGCTTCCCGCAGCCAGGTGAAGAAAGCCGTGACAGACTTGAGGGCCACACCCTTACCCTGCTGCTCGGCAGGGTCTTTGCTCGTCTCCCAGTTGTAGAAAGCATCCTCCGAGATGACGTCCTCATCATACAGAACGTCAAAGAACATCCGGAGAAGGTCTGCAAGACAAAGACACACCCGTGTTCATTTTTATCATATTGACGACCTCATCATGTTTTTGTTTTAGTCGAAGAAGGTTTAGTTCATTAAACGTCTGGGCATTTTAGTCTTATCTTAGTAAATGTTTTAGTCATCAGATGATATTGACCTTCCAGTCGATCTAGTCTGGCCAAAATATCACCTTGTTTCTTCCCCCCCCCCCCCCAAGCCCTGTTGTTGTCAGTGTTAACGTTAACTTAAGTTAGTAACTCCACATCCTCCTGACTGTGCTCATTGTGTCCTGCTGCTGTAGTCCTGATATGGCGCATGCGGCACAGGAAACGACACGACTCTCTGTCCTGCTGCAGCTCTGGAGGACTCTGAGAAAACACTCACTTACACTTGGAGACTACAGATTTGTACAACCCTGCATTGCAAACTGGGAACATCAAGTTTGAAAGACACGAGCGTACGCCGGTCAGGGACGGTCTAATGAAAGATGCTTCTGAGTTGCTGATACGAGCTTCAGTCAAGATTGAAATTCACCGTATGTAGGTTTTGTATGCCCGGTTTACAAAATCATAAATAATCCCTGACTCTCAAAAGCCAACATTTCTTTCTGTCCATATAACTTCTGTACGTGTTTATTTTCCTGTGAATAGTTCAGACACAATTCACAGCAGCAAACGTAACTCAAGTCCATACAGAACAATACTATTGACATTCAACGTTCATCGCTGACCTTGACAACGACCGTAAACTACGGTTTCCAAGGTCAAGACTTTATTAACGAGAAGTACAATTAATGTAGAAAGTAAAACAAGATGCTTCCAGAAGTTGTTCCAAACGAGTCCGTTTGAACTATGAGGAATTTTGCATGTTTACAAAAACAAAGATTAGAACAAACGCAGGAGACCAATAACAGTCAAAGCAGTTTATTTGTGGAATTAAAATGTGTATTAGGTTTAAAAGATAAGAGGATTAACACATATAAACATGAGGTATGAAAACAAGTGGGTCATTTACATATTTTATTTAGTTTCTTTCATTGCCAGTGTATAAATGTAAAAAGGGACACAGAATAATGTAAATAAGGGTAGGTGTAATAACCTTTAGTGAGCATTAACTCGCTTTTGGTTTGTCCTGTTAATGTATATTTATTATGTGTGTAGTATAATTTCTGTATTTGAGAAACAACAGACAAACTAAACTAAGAGAAATGACACAGGTGACTCCTAATGAAACTAAGACGCAGCACTTACTTGGAGGCTGATCGAGGGCGACGATCAGCATCTGAAGTGCATAAAGTGCTTGCAGCTGTCGCTCAGTGTCTGAGTTAAGGTACTTGAGTAATACAGGCAATCTCCTCTGGATGATGGCCGTGTCCACTCGACAGTTGGTGTTATCATCTGTTCGGTAAAGCAAGAGGCAGAGTGAGTGCACGCCGAGACGAAGAGTAAATATTGCAATCGGCGGATATGAAGCGAAATAGACGAGTTGCTCCTGCAGGTGGTGGAGCGCTTACCTTTCACTGCTGCCTTACACACAGCTGTCATCAACGCCCTCAGGAAGGGAGACGAGCTCATCTGAGAATCATCTAAGTTTGCCTGTGAAGTGCAGCACAGGGGAGGACAGAACACACACTTTTAACGTTTCGCATGGCTTTCCTGCTCGTTACAGGCTGCCTATGGAAAGGATTTGTACCAGCAGATCTACGAGCCCTGAATAACAGGCTCCGCCTCTTCAATTGTAAGCCACTAGCTTGCAGAGTTTGATGGTTTTTCCTCAAGAGAAACGAGTGCCTACATGTGTCACTTCTCATACCTCTACCCAGTCAAAGATCTGCTCATCGCTGGCCATGTCCTCCAGGAGGAGTCTCTCCAGCTGCTGGCTCAGCTCCTCAGGAGACAGGATCTTTTTGGACAGAGCCGCCTCAGGACCGGAGCCGTCCGACAGGATGAACTGGAGTTTCTGTTTGTATTAAGACGAGAGGACATCAATATGATGGGAAAGCGCCAAATAAGAGAAAGATGATGAAAAGGGAAAAAAGAACGGGGAAAGGCACGATGGAGGGGGGAGGGGGAGTATAATGTGCTCTTTGTCGACTTCTCGTGTTACATTAAGATGGAGAAAGTAAATGTTTGGTGGGAGTTTTCTTATGATGTTGATACTTCTTGATTTGAGTGGAGGTCTTTACTACCAACCTGTTGAGAGATGAAAGCCTGGACGTCCTCTCCCTCCGGCAGGAAGTCGGTCCAGTTGAGGCCAGAGTCCCTCCACAAAGAACACACAGTCCTATGGCTCTGTGGACACAAGAAGAGACAACATCGTACCTCTCCTCTCTGGAAAACACAATCTCATTTCTGTCTGCTTTACAGGAGGAGCCCAATGTTACAAATCAAAAGAGCAAAATAATTACAGAATTATAAAGCAGCTTTTCTTTAGATGGCTGCACTTTATAATAACACCACGATAATACATTTACTGTGCACATCCCTTTACTACAACGGAGCTGTTGATTATCATCCACTGGCTTTATAATGAAAGCAGGAAACACAACTACACGACTGAAGATTAAAGTGTTGCTTACCATTTGTTTGCATAGTATGTGCAGCATTTCAGAAATTAAGATCCCAGCTCTTCCCACAGGAAGCAAAGGTTTGCTTAATTCACTGGGAACAAACGGAGACGACAGGAATTAAATGCAAGTCTGCCCAACTGTTTACCTTCATACAGAAGAGCGGAGAAGGTAAAGAACACAATAAGACACACTTCCTGTGCAGCCCTTTAGTGCCTGTTCACACTTTAAATGTATCCAAGTATAGCCTGAAATTACTCGGGGAAATGAGTAGAGGAAACAGGAAGCTATTGATCAGATGTACTGTGGCGGTAAACAAAGCACAGTAAAAGTTTCCTCCTCCATCAAAGCCAATATCACACAATTGGTCACATTTCTTCCTGAGCAAATACACAAAGTTACTTTATTTTGAGTATAGTTTCTACTTGAGGATCAAGTGAAGGACTCGTGTAACGCTGCCTCAGTACCTAAAGAGGTCTCTCATAGAGAAGCCCCCTTCCTTCAGCACGGGGCTGAGCAGCTCGGCCAGGTACAGCCAGATGTGGGGAATGTCGATGGACATGTCATCCGCTTGCTCCAGGATGTCTGCAAACCTGAACAAAAAGACACAGTGGTGCTCAGAACACAACTTTAAAATCTACAACATGTTATTGTTCCTGTGCTCTAGAAGGGGACAGCTACACTCACACGTACAGGTGTAAACGTGGAGAAAATAAAACACAGAAGCTACTGTATTTAAGCACCAAAGAAATGTTACTGCTAACCTTCAATAGTGTTTTCTAATGAGATTACAGAGCGCACTAAAGAACCTCAAGAGGATTTGATTTGAATATTTACAGTTAAAAGCAAGAAAAGCTTGTTGGCTGGATGAAGAACAGAAAGCTTTAATGCCTGAAGTGACTACAATTAAAGTAAGTACGACAATAAAACGACTATATTTGAGGTAAATCTGGGGACAACAAGGCGACAATTAATGGGGATCCCAATAAACAATAAACCAAAAGCACCAAAAGGAGTAAGACAACTCAATATTCCCACTTTACACAACAACACAAAGCAGGCACGCACTGTGGCTTCACTGATTAGTTACTTGTTCATGTAAACTGCTTGATTATTGGATGGAGTTCATTCAAAAAGTAGGTGAACTGACCCTTTGAAGAACAGGGGTTTGGGCAGGATGTCCTGCTGCACCAGCAGGAAGAGGAGCTGGCCCATGTGGTCCCGTGTTATCTGACTGCGCTCCAGGGTCGACTCCACCCCGACACACACGAAGGTGTGCAGCTGAGAGCCCAAGTCGAGCTCGTTCACGCACTGAACGGCCTCCTGCGGATCAGAGAATAGAGGAACTTAAACACTACGTGCATTTGAATTCTGTTAGTTATTGTTGCATGCTAAAGTGGGAAGAAGCAATCAACTGATGTACATTTAAACATTTGCACCTAAAGCAAACACTTAAACGGGCCTCTACTGCTCCACCTTCGTGTGACTCTCAGTACCTTGTAGTCATTTAAGTGCAGGAACTCGTCGATGATGGACTTGGACTTCCTCTCCATCTCCTCCTCAGACAGAGCAGGTTTGTCGGGGGTCTGGACCGCCGGCTCAGGTTTCACTGTCGACGTAAAGAAGTCTGTTTGAGCTTGATATCTTTATATTTCACATCTGACTAACTATAAATACATTACAACATTACATTACAAACTGCTATTGTATAAATGCAGGAGTTTTGGATTAAAACCATCCAAAGTAAAGATGGCGAGTTCATGAATGTCCAGTGTTGTGCATCACTGCGCGTCTCACCAGGCTCCCTGACTCTGCTGCGCTCCGGCTCCGCCTTGTCCTCCGAGACACTCTGTCTCCAGGGCTCGTCTCCCTCTTGCTCCCGGTCCTTCCGCGGCTCCTCTGGGGTTGGACTCTCCAACAGCTCCTTGGAACTGCCTCCCCGGGTGAACGGTCCGGGCCGGGACGACGGAGCCGCAGAGCTCAGTGGCTTCTCACTGCGTTCTCTAACGCCGCTGCTACGACTGGCGAGAGAGAGAGAGAGAGAAAAAGAAGTCAATCAAGATGTTTCTGTGTCAGAGAGATGAACAACAGGAGCTCTCAACCGGACCCTGATGTTGATCTTTACCTTCCCAGAGTTCTCCTGGAGTCAAAGTCTGGGTTCTGTGGAGGAGTGGTGGAGGGTTGGGGGGTAGACTGCAGCGCAGAGTAACGATTGAGGCCAGCTGTCCGTGACAGCTCTGTTTTAGGGAGAAAAACAGATTTGATGAGAAACGTTTGCAGAAAATCAAGTGAAATGTGTGTTTGACTTCACCGTACAGACAATATCCTCCTGACTCTGGTCAAGAGGGGAAACACAATACAAATCTCCAGTCAGCTTTAAGGTCAAACTGGGAGCGTCAGTGTGCATCAACAGAGGCGCTCGCCAGATGGTCCATCAGCATCCATAAACCCCTCCCCCCACACCATTCTGACATAAAAGAGTGGGGGAGGGGGGAACCGTTGATGCAGCATTCGCTTCTGCTTCAAACAGCGATTGGTGAGGTGCGCAGGGATCAGGAAGTAAGCAGGGTTTTTACACATTTATTTTGTTCACTTTGATGCGTGCAAACGAGAGCAACACTATGAATGAATCAGAGGAAAGATTGTCCAAAACTGTACGCCATTATTCCCGACAATTATAAAATCTGGCCCCTTCCTTTGGCAGGTCGCCCCCCCCCCCCCCCAGCCAAGAATATTTTGGTCTTCAGACGTGGTTGGGCGACACGTCACACTTTGTTGCAGACACACTGACGCTGAAACCGTGTGACATTTAGGCCAGTTGCAGCTATGCCCTGACATCATCAATTGTTACAGCTCAAATCTGATGTGTGATGTCAACCAGTCAACAAGTGACATCTGAGCGGGGAGAGAGAGCGAGGGATCAAGGATGGCGCTCCCCCTCTGAGACACAAGATGAAATGTACTTGCTGTGCAATGTGCAACAATTTTTCTCTGTCTTTTCGATATCGCCAACTCTCGCTCCTTCAATGGTTGGACCCACTTTGGTCTTGGCTCAGTTAATACACGTTTTCTTACCTGAGTCACTGGCCTTGGCTCCTCCACTGCTGCCCTTCACCCACGTGACTTGAGCCCGGGGGCCCAGCTGGATCTTCTCATCCATTTGAGGCTGCGGAAAGAGAATACTTTAAGAACGAGCCGCAAGCACACATGGAAAACTAACAGCGAAAGACAAACATTTGAGAAGTGATGGATGACCCAGACTTTAACTTAACTACAGGTGCATGATCGTCTGCCAGAAACAGCACACATGCATGTGTGTGTATGTGTGTGTATGTGTTGCCCAACATCAACAATCTGTTGACAAACGAATCCCTGATATACGCAGAGCACTTCAATGCTTTTTGTTTAATAAACTCCTCTTTTACACCACTGCATTTGTATTCAAGGTCTCAAGAACGCATTGGTTTAAACCTTTGATTCAAGATATTAATCAAGGACAAGTAGCACATAACTACAGTGAGTAACATGCGGTGTAACGCATGAACCGTCTTGAAAGGATCAGTAAAAATGAGTGTTCCCCGAGTACGACCGACAGTGACAACATGACAAAATTCCTCCTGCAGGGGCGGAACTTTGCTACAAAGCAGTATCTTTGTTCCTCCAACAGGGGGACTGTGCACCACTGAACATAAACCGCAATAATGTGGATCAGATGAGGGCAGGGACAGTGTGAGAGTACACATGATGAGCCGCAGGATTCCTCTTGGTGCTGTACAAACAGTTATCTGCTGTGTACAGAAACTTTCTACTGCAACAACAACCACCACCACCACCACCACCACCGGTGAAGGAGCTTGTGACTGACGTGGAAAAACACTGAAAGAATGAGATGCAAACTTGTCCCGACAGGAAGAACAACCGCACCGATTTATCTAAATTACAATGCAGACCTGACAATATTCAACCGAGACTCAGCGCACAAAGCGGCGCTGCAGATTCATCACAGAACATCAGACTCAGATTTCTTTTTAATGCTGCAACAAAAGACTTTCAGGCAGACACGTATGGACGGGTCCTGGATCAGCTTCTGATTGAGATATCTGATGTATCAAAGTGAAACCATGTTAAGAGAGAGAGAGAGGTGTGTTTGTGTTCATTTGTGAAAAGCAACATGTCTCACCTTGGAGATCTTTGGGATCTTGGTGGGGTCGATGGTCCTGCTGTTCTTCGTCATGGGCACAGTGTTCCAGGTCTCTTCCCTCTGCACGCGCTGCTCTCGCTGCTCTCGCTGATCGCGCTGATCTCTCTGATCTCTCGGATCTACGAGGCCAACGAGACACACGCATGAAATACAGTTTTAAAATGAATTGTTTTGACATTAATATCTCTACAGAATGAGTTTATGATATTGTAATGGCAAGAATCAGCTTCTCCATAATGCTTCAGGAAATTAAATTTGAGGGTATTTGGGAGAGGTGGAAAATGTTCCCGGAACGCCCGTCATCCGTTTGAATTTGTTTAATTCATTTAATATTTTTGATCTCAAATGAAACAAGAAATAAATGTATAATTACACGTGTAAAAAGCTGACAGACGACTTGTCTAACTAAAGCCGACGGAGTGAACAGCTGCTGTAATGGGGTCTCAAATAAAGTAGAATTAATACTAATTAATTAATTTAGTGGAAATCTAATGGTATTGTCCTTCATTGAATGGACTGCGAAAGCTCTTTTGACCATCTCGTGCTCTACGTGATGAAATCTTAAAGGTTGGCTAACAGATGGGAGGGCGTGGGGGGGGCTTTCCTGTCTGCTGTTGGGCACAATAGCATCTCTGCAGGCTATAGGGACAGAAAGTCTGTATGTTAGCAGTCTTCCTGAGTCACTAGCTGTGCCAATGAGACTCTAAGCCTTAAGAGGATTTAGACTGCAGGCCTGACCTGGCCGTCTCTTGCTGTCCTTGGAGAGCAGTTGCTGTTGCACTTTTCTCTGCTCCTCCTGCTCTTCAATCTTCGCCTCCTTGTGGATCTGCTCGATGGTTTTCGGGCCCTGGTCGGCTCTCCGGGACACCCAGTTGTGCTGGAAGAATAACCAGAAACACAGATTCAAAACAGATTTAGTTTTCTTGATCTCAGCAATTTCAAATGTCAGCGCAGATAAATTCCTTAATCATCGTCAGAGCGTCGGTGGGTTTTTATCATCAGACGCAGATTCAGCAGATGCCTCAGCTCAGATAGAAGAAGTTGTCGAGCGCAGAGGAATAGTTTGAATTCAGAAGACTGATGAATTAGCGAATGGTCGTAACGGACTGACACGTGTTAACGCCATCGTCACTTTCAATCCTTATTAATATTTGTTTCAGTCCCCGATGCTGGACATCTTAGTCTTGAGAAGCGTTTCTCTGTTTTACATCATATTAACCTGAATATCTTTAAAGATCACCTTGCACTATGAGAATTATATAACTCTATTAATAAACAAACTGATGGTTCATACAGGATATTATTATATTAATGTATAGTTATAGTAAAGCTAAAAAAGGTAAGAAGTTCTGTGTATTTCTCCAAGAGGTTTGACTCCCATCATCTGAAAAGGCGTTAAAATTCAATAACAAGCAGAAGTCCACTTCCAGAATACCTGATATCAAGTTCCATGAGGTCAGAGGGATCAATGAAATAAACCTCTGTGGGAAAATTCATCGTGAACCAGCGCTGACCTCAACATGAGACAAAACAAACATCCCAACCCCACACACACACACACACACACACACACACACACACACACACACACACACACTCACCAATCTCAGGTCTATAATGTCTTGTAACATAAACCGTATCCGAGATGACGTCTTCCTCTCCTTGACGATTTTTTCCATCTGGTTGAAATACTGATCCATCCGAGGCTGAGGAGAGAGAGCGCGAGGAGGTTAATTTGAGACATGAAGGTCATATTCTCCATTTAATTTATGGACGGCGGCTTTCAGGGATTTCCACATTATTTCCCTAAACTGACGGATTGGTCGGTTTTGTTGCTCAGAGCCGAGGCTGTCCCCCCCCCCCGCCTGAGATTACATTCTATCAATTTTATGTGGGCGTCCAATCAGTGTTGATGGTAAATGTAAATTCCTCAGTGCGTGCTATAGTGACCGAGAAAGTCGAGTCCTCCTGCTCGTGGAGTCGTGAGAGCGAGGGACTACATGTACCAGGATGCATTGCAAGCTTCTGACGCCCGTAACACAGAACAAAGCACAGCATCCACTGTGGGGATATTTCTGTTCCCTCATAACCTACATACACAGCATCACTTCTGTTGATTGAATCCCACTGGAGCCGTCTCTTTTATGCCTCTTAAAAACCGTGAATCACACACACTCATCAAATTTGCAAAGTATTCAACCAAATGCAGAGCAATTTATCTTGGTGGTACGTCAGCAGAGGGACACTGACATACTGTACTGATGTCAAATGTCTTTATGCTAAGCTAAGCTAACCAACGGCTGGCTGTAGCTTCATATAAACCGTACACACATCAGAGTGATATCAATGTTCTCATCTAACGCTAGAAGGTGTACACAAAGTGTATTTCCCAAAATGTTGAGCTATTCTTTGAAGCACAAACCTACAACGTGACCAGCATCACCCACTCAACACATCAACTCTCTTCTCCGCCTCACCTTGGCCTTTTCAAAGTCGAGGTCCTTGCCGATGGTGGTGAGCAGCCTGCAGAGGCACTCCAACGACTCCTCGTCGTGGTTCTTCAGCAGCTTGACAACACAGTCGTGCATGATGGCCTCCGTCAACATCTTGAGCTTGAAGAGCTCGCCGATGAACCGGATGTTGCCCATGGAACGCCGCCGGGCCTTTTCCTTGGCTTCCTTCAGCTCTTCCTGAAGCCGCTCACGCTCTGTCGTCTGACGGGATCCAAGAGAACATTAAACAATTGCTTCCCCTGCACGTTATTCACAAAACCTCTTTGCCAGAGTTTCACTCCCTCCCCCGTAATTAAAATGCTTTGATACAGCATGAAATCAGGTTTCACACTTGAGTAATTCATAAAGCACATACCGATGCAGCAGAGTCCAGCTCTTTCTGCTTCCTCTCGAACACCACGTCGTCCACCTTGTCCTTCTCAAACTCCTTCTGGCAGCGGTTTAGCAACAGCTTGCGAAAGTTCACGGTGGTGTTGGGTTTGTCTGTCATGGTCACCTTGAGCTGTACAGGAACAGCAGATACAGGAACGAAACACAAGTTCAACATGTTTAATGGTTTAGTTTGTCACCTAATGTGAACACTGACAAACTGTTTCATGCGACACATACTGAAGAGTTTCTAGAGCACAAAAGCAAATTGTTTTAGATTTATAGATTTTTTAAAGCCCTAAATACCGTATGTATGCATGCTTAACGTACGCTTAGGGTTACCAGCTGATAGCTCACTAAAGTTCCTCGTTACAGAAATGCAAAAGAAGGCCTTCTTTCTCTTCTGAACATGATGCGTGTAACACATCTTACTAATGTCTTTTTGCGAGTCATCATAAAATGATAATGTTCACACTATGTCATTAGGTTGTATTGAACTGAGCCGTACTGCACGGCATCATGTTGCATCGAGGCAGAGATGAATCTAAACCCATCGATCGGGACATTGGGATGCAAATTGGATTAGTTTCATTTGAGATGCACATGTAGAGTAAACTGCACAGTCTGTGCAATTCAGAAGAGTTTACTTATTGTTCAATCCCCCCGTGAATGAACCCTAGATAATTCACTTCCTGCTTCTCTACCCTGCTTACCGTGGCGAGGCAGCGGCACATGTTTCCGTAGGCCACAGAGAAGCTGGGCTCGTCGAGGGCCTTCTCAAAGACCAGGTCGATGACCCCTTTGAGCCGCTCTTCTGTGTCGATGGTCAGGTCCGTCACCTGCTTCATCAGCTGGTTGAACTTCTGAGGAGTCAGCTTGTTCAGGATGCTGCGGACCTTCTTGAAGAGCTCCTGAGGGGAAGCAGTTACGATGACGCCATCAATCAATCAATCATTTTATTTGACTATCATCTTGGACACTAGCATACGTTTCCCCATGACTGTCTCTGCATTGTGACTTATTCATCATACAAAACTGGTACTGATGTTTGGAAGGCTCCTCTTCTGTGTGTGTGTGTGTGTGTGTGTGTGTGTGTGTGTGTGTGTGTGTGTGTGTGTGTGTGTGTGTGTGTGTGTGTGTGTGTGTGTGTATTTGGCCCTACCTGTGTGTCTTGCACAATAGGATCATCTGCTACGACCTCCGGCCTTTTCATGCCAGGTTTCCATGCGTTCTCTGATTTTTTCAGCTGAATCTCATTAACCGACACGTTCATGATGATCTTCCTGGGAGGAGGACGCCGAGCCCCAATGTTCATGATCTGTGAATGCAATGAAAGAATACAGCACGTCAATATTCCTTGTGCCCAATTGTTGCCAACTACACAATCTTTCTTTCATAATAACACAAAGTCTACAGTACGTTTATTCTAATTGGAGGAATCAGCCACTAAACATTAATGGACGACAGGTGAACATGAAACACATTCTCCTCTGACGTTCAGGGAAAAGTATCCGTCTCATTTTCATTTAAAATCAGCAAGCTGTCTATCAAAACATGAGGACAAATTGTGTGTTGTGAGGAAACAGAAAGGAGGAATTGGAATGTGTGTGACTTTATGAATGCTTGTGGCAGCTTGAGCATGTGCGTGTGTTTTTTGTGTCTCTCATGTGTGACTCACTGCAGCGCCTCGTCCTCCGCTCATCTGCTGCCTGCCAAAGTCTGCAAAGGCAGGTGTGAAATCAGGTCCTCTGGAAATCACCCTGGATTCCACCACTCGAGATGGCAACTTGTTTTGGTTAATCTGCAAAACACATAACATACACAATACATCATCACACATAAGATGCATTGAACAGCAGGGGGAGCCGTGATCCCCTGATATCTGTGGCAATAGGGTAAAAGGAGTGAGTGTGTGTATGTGCATTTCTAAGTCAGTGGTCCCTTAAAGGTGACCCGTTGTAAATGACAGTCATAGTACATTAACATCTTTTGGTTTATGTGTTTTCACTGTACTGGTGATAAATCATGCTCGACGGGCCATTCAGTGAGAGAAGTCCAACCAGATGTGGAGGGGAAGGAAGGAAGAAAGGAACGCAGGGGGGGGGGGGGGGGGGAGAGGGAGAGAGAGAGAGAGAGAGAGAGAGAGAGAGAGAGAGCGAGAGAGAGAGAGAGAGAGAGACAGAGACATAGATATAGAGAGAGACAGAGAGAGACAGAGAGAGAGACATAGACATAGAGAGAGAGAGAGAGAGACATAGAGGGAGAGAGAGACATAGAGAGAGAGAGAGAGAGACATAGAGGGAGAGACATAGAGAGAGAGAGAGAGAGAGAGATAGAGGGAGAGACATAGAGAGAGAGAGAGAGAGAGAGAGAGAGAGAGAGACATAGACAGAGAGAGAGAGAGAGAGAGACATAGAGGGAGAGACAGAGAGAGAGAGAGAGAAACATAGACATAGAGAGAGAGAGAGAGAGACATAGAGGGAGAGACATAGAGAGAGACCGAGAGAAGAAGAGAGAGGAGACATAGGTATAGACATATAGCATAAGAGACCGATATAGAGATAGAGATAGATAGAAGAATAGAGAGAGAGAGAAAGAGAGAGAGACAGAGAGAGCGACAAAAGATAGAGAAAATAGGATAGAGAGATAGAAGAGAACCGAGAGAGAGAGAGAGAAGAAGATAGAGAGAGATGAGAGAGAGAGAGAGATAAGAGAGATAGAGAAAGAGATAGATAAACCATAGACATCCCCTCGAGAGAGAGAGACAGAGAGAGAGAGTTAGTTAGTTAGTTGTGGGGGAGGAGGGAAGAACAAATCCAGCTCTTTGTCTTTCAGCTGTCCTTCACTTCCCCTCGACTCTTTCCCAGTGAGATTTCACTTTCTCTCAGAGAAAATGAGACTTTTGGATTGTGCATCGCCGGACTGGTTGTTCTTTTTTTGGAGAGGTGGGGGAGGGGCATGCACTCTTAACACTGCCAAGAGTGACATAATAGCAATGTGATTTTAATCAAAACAGCATTTCAGCGGGCCATATGCTCCACCCATACGTATGTGAGGATCACAGGAATGAAGCAAACTCTCAGAGCTGCATCTTTGATCCAGAAGAATGATGTCTAAAACACGGCCTGTCGCTACGAGCTAATGCCGAAGAACTCCGTTTCACAAAGTTTATTCAAAACTGGGGCTTCAAGTAATGACTGTTTTCATTATTTATTCATATAATATATAATTTAATAGTTTAATCGCTTAGTCTTTAAAACCCTCAGAAAATGATGAATAATTTCCCGGAGCCTGAGGTGACATTTTTTAAACTGCTCGTTTTGTCCGACTAACAAAAGTCTAACACCCAATGACGTTGAGTTTACACCGTTATAAACAGAAGAACAGCAGCAAGTCTTCACAACTGAGAAGCCAAAGACACAGAATGCTCGTTTCACAATTGATTTAAAAAAAGATTCATTGATTATCGGAAATTATTGCCGGTTAATTTTCTGTATATTTCATTATTTCAAACAAAACCTTAAACATATGCACTCTTACTTACAGAACCCATTATCGACGGACATTGTGGCTCTAATTACCAAGGAACATTTCCGATCCACTTTCCCTTTTAAAAGCAACATTTAGAGAAGGACCTGCATCGATAACATTTAAACAAACTACATGTTGCACTCGGAGGTTTCAGGACTGTGGGGTATTTCTGGGGGATATCTGCAACATCTCACCTTGTCCAGCACCACATCACTGATGGGTGGGAGACCCTCAGGCTTCTGTACGCAGGCAGGCATGAACTGGAAGCCCAACAGGAAGTCCCTGTTATACTGACGCTTCCCACTAGCCTCGGCCAGGTCTGGACCACCACGGGGGGTTTGAGGGGGAAAAAAGAAAGAGAATGAACTGAGAGCTCCTAAAGGCAGAGAAAGTTATCCTTAAAATGTGAATGTCAACACAAAAATCATTTGTAGTAAAAGGTGTTGCCCTGCTAACCTTCCATCTCCTGTGGGGCCCCTGTGGAGTTCTCCTTGTCTGCGGGAGTGGCTCCTCCGTCGCTGCTCTCCGTCTCTGAAGTGTGACCTGCCCCGTTCCCCATGGGCTCCAGCTCGGCCTCACCGTTCTCCTCTGGTGTGGCGGGCTTTCCTTCAGCCTCTGGGCTGCTGGCAGGAGCTGGAGCTGGAGCGGGGGTGGAGGTGAGGACTGCTGGTAGAGGTACCAGGCTGCTGCACAGAGGAGCTGACTGCAGGGCCTGCTCTCCAGCAGGCTGATCCACTGGCCCGGGCTCGTCCTGTGTGGAGGCAAGATTCAGTTTTCAGATCTGTCAGAATTATGCCCTGCTCTATTATCATTTAGGAAGATAAAAAACCCTCCTAATAGCTTAATAGCTGCTGTCGCGTAGCGCTCATCATAATTAACAACTAGTATTTTTGCTCCACATAACACTGTGTATAATTAGCAGCTACAGAGCTTCAAAGAGGTCATCTGCAGACAGAGTGAAATGGATGGACACACAATGAAATTGTACAAATACAGGAGTGGAAAATGAGGGATGAATGAATAAAACAAGAGTGAAGAGCAGAGACTCCGGGATGAATGAGACGATGAAATGCAGAGGAGGGCAGAATGGGTCAGGTGCAGACAAAAGACAGAACAGGGGGAGAAGTAGGACGACAATAAGCTGGTGGCACAGAGTGGACAGGCCTATGCTGGTTTGATGTTTTCTACACCATTCCGACTGTCCTTATCTGAATTATTATATGTAGCAGTTATGCTCTAAGATATTTCTATGTTTTTTTTTAGCAATGTGTAAAATGTGTGCATCATTTCTTCTTCTTGTGCATCAGGGCTTGTTCAATGCGGCCGACAAGAAGCCATTTAAAAGTCTGGGAAACCGTTCTGTTGGTGGTGTTCCCACAGCTACAAGCCCAGAACAGAACAATAAAGCAGAGGAAGCCAGAGCGGGAAAGAGCTGATGGTTTTTTTTTACATACATTGGGCTGCGTGAGCAATGAAGATGATGGATAAGTCCTCGCTGTTGTTCTCAAACGATGACAACACCCCAACGTCAGCTTCCCCCACCACACATGTGGAAACATTTTCCACTTGAACTATTGCCAACTTGTGCCTTTCCTCTTCTCTCTCTCGCACCCTCTCCGTCCTGATCCTTACATACTTTGTAGAAATGTTAAAAAGGCTTGATCCAAAATGAGATATCAACCATTTAAAAAAAAAAAAAAGAAATCTCACAAAATGATCGATAAGTAGGTAAATATCACAGGATCTTTGTCAACATCTGAAGGTGAGATTATCTATACCATCAGGATTCAAATTCAACACGTGTATAGACTTTGAATACACTTTCCAGCTGGTTAAGTTGTTTCCTCGTCCTGCACAGTGAGCCGTTTTGAACCCCTTTTCTTACCTCGTCGTCCTTTTGAGGTTCGTCTCCAGCAGAGATCCCTTCATTTGGTTTCCTCCAGGTCTTTGGTATAGCAGAAGCGCTCTGATTTACTGCACACAAATACAAAAAGCAGAAACATGCAATCAGCCACAGCCGGTCTTCAAACAACACAACCGCAATAGATTTAAAAGTGAAATTCGTGTTTAGAAGGCAATGAAATGCAAGAGTTTCTTTTTGTCCGTGTAAGAAAATGTGTTAGTCCACTTTTAAATCTGGGTAAAAACTGTTTTATTATTGTGTAAACCTACAATGGAGAGCAGATGTGTGTAGTTGACAACATGATGAAAGCCAGAGAATGCTTTAAAGTCACTTTAACTATGACGACTACAAAGTCCTAATATGATAAACATCAGCCATCTCTGAACAACTGAAACAAATGTTAAACGTTATTTGCAAATACTATTTGTACAGAACAGAACAAGAGGGATAAAGTAAAGTAAGTTTCCTACTAACATGAGTCATTATATTTTAGCAACTTGTGGGCACTTTTGTATTTCTCATAAATTAATCTTGCTAGAATTTATACAAAACAAGAACATGATAAACGTAAACCTTATTCTTTACAGAGATCAAACATTAACAATCTCTTTTCATCCTGCTTTAATTATAAGGACAGGTGTGCAGTTCAACAGACAGGAAGTCAATATTGCTGCATACAAACACTGCTGATGCCGAGACCTTTCGGTTCTACCTGTCTGTCGGGTGTCGCTCTGCAGCAGACTGAGCTGTGTGTGTGTGTGTGTGTGTGTGTGTGTGTGTGTGTGTGTGTGTGTGTGTGTGTGTGTGTGTGTGTGTGTGTGTGTGTGTGTGTGCACTCAGCCACTTGCATGTTTGTGGAGCATTTTACAAAACAAACAAATGTGGTTCACACTTTTTCAGCATTTTTGCCTGAAAAGTGACTGAAATCGATAATTTTTCTGTCGATCAGCTAATTGATTAAACGACTAAATTGTTTCGGCTCAAAGGCCAACACATATATTTAGAACGCGTCTCATAATTTCCAGGTTTTTCTGTTTCTTCTTGGGAGTTAACTGTCAGCTGAGTGTTTGATGAGATCATCTGCAGTGTGTGCTTTATGGGTGTTCATTAAACATCATTGTAAATTATAGAGCCACTCAATTCTGCTAAGTTGGTTTAATACAATGAAGAAAGTAGTGTTCTCATAAAGCAGCGTCTTGTTTTATGCTGGACTGTCACCAAAACAACCCACTCAGTCCCAAGAATCATTACTCCTTTGTTGCAGGTTAAAACATGGAAACAAATGATCTAGACAACGCTAAATGTCACAGTAGTTGAAATGCATCGGACTCAGTACCTGTAGTGGGACTCTTCCTGGTGAGTGCTTGTTGCTGGGACTCTGTTTTGCTGTCAGTAATGCCTCCAAGTTCCTCTGCCCCTACTCTAGGGACGAGGTCTAAGGACTTGCTTGGCTCGTCAGCCTCTGTTGTGGCCTGCACGAGAGGCGGAAGGCCAGGCGGCGGCGAAACTGGCAAAGCTGGGGCGGGGCTTGAGGTCAGGGTGACTGGCACCACAGCCACAGGGGCCACAGGGGCCACAGGGGCGAGCACAGCAGCAACAGCAGCAGCAGCAGCAGCAGCAGCAGCAACGGGCAACTCTGGCCTCACGTCAGAGGGCAAAGTGTCAGAGGAAGAGGCCTCTCTGCAAGCAGGAGCAGAGGCCTGGGGCTGGAGTGCAGCTGAAGACAGAAGAGAAGGCTCAGGAGCCGGCGTGTCCAGCTCAGTCCCAGAGTCTGCAAGGCCGTTCAAAGCCTTGGGATCCGGTGCTGGCGAGGCAGCCGGAGTCCGCGGAGCGTCTGAGAGAGGCTTGTCTGTGTTGGGAGTCTGAGGTGGCGCCAAAGACGGCTTGTGCTCCCCGACTGTGGAGGAAGGAGAAGAGGCTGAAGCAGTGGACTCCCTGGCTGAGGGACGTTCGCTGTTGGTGGCCACTGAGAGAGGGAGAGTGGCGGGGGCGGTCATCAAGGCAGGGGAGGGAAGCTCTGGTTCAACAGTAGAAGAGGGTTCAGTTACAGGAGCTTTGGCCTCAAGTCTCTCTACAGGGGCTTCAGGCTGCACAAGCCCAGGTGAGGAAGACTTCTGGACCACTGGCTCCAGTTTTGGCATATCATCTGGAAGAAGAATACTTTAGATGAACACTTGGATCTTCAAAAGTAACATTTGCATCATGTTCTGTACCTAATAGTTTCTTTAAATACATGACAGTAAAGATGCTTGGATGGATATTAAGTTCATGAGTGCGACAGCTCCAGGCTCAATAAGCCAGACCAACGTTTGAGGGTAGTAGTTTTAAACCTCAGCAAATACACTTCTACACAAACGTAGAAACTGGTTCCAAAACGTGAACTAAGAAATGCTGGTTCAAATGTTCCAGCTAATCACTGGAACGCAGAGGAGGCCTGCTGATACGTCACTCGGATCTGGGAGTGAAATGAAAGTGAAAACATTCGATGTGTTCTGGGAAAGAGGAAAAGTGATACAAAGTATGCGTTTGGAAATCATTGTTTGAGCCAAAGAGTGGAAGGTTACTGGGGTTGCTGCTCCACATGAGGAGCACAACAAAACCAAAGAGGACATTGCAGATCAATATTTCTTGGTCTAATGTTATATTTTCACTATTTCAGCATACAAACGAGGTTAAAACAGTATGGTTAGACTGTTTAGAGGAGTTGTGGATGTATTTTAAAGAAAGAGGGGGAATGCTGGTGCAGACCTGGGCCTGGTTTGGTGTCTGACGCCCCAGTGGTCGACGGCTGCTGTGGCTGCTGTGGCTGCGGTGGCTGCGGTGGCTGCTGGGGCTCTAACGTGTAGCCTCCAGGATGGGCCTGCTGTGGCTGAGGAGGCTGCGACTGTTGCTGCGGCTCTGGAGTCTGGCTGCTGCTCAGCTGCTGCTGCGATTTGAGGTAGAAAATGTGAGGATAATGAGGGTGCGGCCATAAAAACTAGCAACACAGAAAACCAGAAAGACAGGCCCAGAGATGTAGGCAAGCACGCACACAAACAAATAAACACACAAGCCCAAATGCAAGATTAAGCAGAAATAAGGAGCCCAATGGGGTGTGTTTTGATTAAGAGGACAGCGATGGAGGACAAGACAGAAAATGAAGATCAATGTGGGAGGAATGGCAGAAGAGGGGGGGGGGGGGGGGGGTGTCTCAGAACAATGCAGAGGACAGAGGAAAAGATACAGAGAGAAATAAATCAAAAGGGGCACAAAAAGACAGAAAAAGAGAGGAAAGACGGTTAACATCCACAGAAGGTCACAGGGAGGAAGAAGTCACAATGTCTTTCTTCAGAAGCCAGGAAAGCGGTTTTATTTGGGCTTTCATTTGTTAAAATGTGCCAACGGCATACATTGGTTTTCTTTTTGTTAAAGAACAGAATTGATAGAGAGCACAGCCTGAGTGGATTCTGCAGACGAAGCAGGAGAATACAGACAGTAAATAACACAATCTAGTGCAAAAGATAAATAAAGAAGCAGGTGTAAGATTAAAACAGCTGTTAACAAGATGAATTCATGAGGAGAAAATTAAGAGTAAAGTGGTTTTAACACGTCATGTTACCCACCTGTATGTCTACACATGCGTTTAGTGCGATGTTAATGGCAGTACTCCTTTTCTCTATTATTCTTTAGGCCCTTTGACCAGAAACATCCCAGGAACATATGGCAGAAAACCCAAGGCTGCCGAAGAACATAAACACTAATCCCCGTTTATTAAACCACTAAAACAAGTGCTTTTTGAATGTTGTGAAGTCCTGAGGCATGTTCTGAACAGAAAGCCATCATGAATGACTTATGAGAGGGCAAGATGGCCGCTTAAATTACCGCGTCCCGTCTGTCACAAGCGTGGTGGAGCGCGGAAAGGATTAGAGCTCACACTGCAACATGAGACGCCTCTCCTCAGCTGATGCTCCGGTCTAATCAGACGCTCTATATGCTATGCTAACACAACTGTAACTACAGCAGGTGAGTGTGTCGGAGAGCACATACCTGTGGGGGCGTCGGGGTAGAGGAAGGGCGGCCGACAGGAGGCGTTGAATTCCTGCTCCCTGAACCCCCTGCCATGATCTCCTCTGTGATATCCCTGCCGCCCTGATTGGGGTCACGGATACGGATCTGGGAGGACAATGGCACAAAAAAACAGACCTCACTAAAGCGACCGAGTCTCAGAGCGACCCTGCCTCAGCCACATCTTGTGCATGCTTTATTTATATTTAGTATTATATTTGTGCGAAGGAAAAGAAAACGGGTCACTGACACTTAAATAAAAACAACTTTAAGATTATACCAGAGCTCATGGAAAGAGCAGATTATAATTTGTCCATTGTGTGTTTTTAATTGAACGCAAAGCAGAAGCACCTGCAGATGTACTCACAGGGTTTGAGGTTATTTTACGGTCAATATGTTAACATGGGCGCCAAAAGGAATCTGCGGCGCTTTTCAAACAGGACGCACTGCGGAGAGCTCAGCGTCAGTGTGTGTGTGCAAAACAGCTGTACACACACCGGGACGTGTGAACAGCTCTCAGAGCAAATTAAAGAACAGGTGAGAAAGCAGGAAAATTTGTTTTAAAAACGTTTCAATTCAGAATGGACGCGTCTTCTGTTCGGCCTTCATAGAGTCACTGTCACCGATCAAACTATTTAGAGCGAATATCAGCTGATAGCGATCGATCGGAGTATATCGTTTAATATATTTTAAACAAGAGAATTAGATTATGTTACTCTCAAACACAACTGCAACTGGAATAACTGGGGAAACTCAATCAGCCGATGAAGATTATACAGTACGATACGATGGAAAGCTCCAGAGCAGCTACTAAAGGAACTTTGAGAGGAGAACGTTTCGTCAGCTGCTGTTTCAGAGGTCAAATCTGAAGTGTAAAGCTGAACGTATAAACCAATATGGATGCAAAGACCTTAAGAAGCTCAGAAACAAACATCTACATTTCTGTGATGGAAATCATGATCTCATTGAAAGCTGCAGAACAGCTGCTAATCGGACCTTAGAGTGAGATTATTGTTCCAACAGTGTCAAATGTAGCCTCAAAGGAACTGCTAAGATACTCACTGTTTTCTTCTCACGCTTGGCTGGTGGAGGTTGCTGTGGTGTAGGCACTATGATGGGGGGTGAGGGCGGATACACAGACTGTCCTGGGTAGTAGGGTGGACCAGCTGTGGGGACGGGAGCAGGAACAGAGGGGGAGACAGGCGGGTGGTACCTGAGGGGATCTGAAAGCAGAAAGGAAAAATAAACGAGAAGAAAACAGATATTAGTACATGATACATCCCCCTGCTTTGGGGGGGCACACAAGGCTGATAGGTTGTGTGTGTGTTTGTGGTGAATTCAGATTTTAAATGTGACATGGGAATAGTACTGTGTTGGATTAATGACTCACGATATGGGGAAGGGTACTCCCCAGGCCCTGGACCAGGATAGAAGGTGCCGGACCCCGGAGGCTGTACTGAATACTGCTGAGGAGGTCCCACGTAGGGCGTACTGTGGCGATACTGCAAGTAATAAAGAGCACAGAGAGAGGCAGCTTAACACATCAGATAATGAACTGCACACTTTTGCAATCAGTGAAGTCAATTTCTTCATATTTTAAAGATTAAAGATTTTAGAAAAGCCTTCTTTTAAATGCTGCATACACAAAGGCTATGCTATTTCTAGTAATCAGTGAGTCTAACCAGTACCAGCTGCAGCCTGAGAGTGCTTTCTCTGGAGTCAACAGGACAAACACTAAATAATCGCAGGTGCTCACTAATCAACACATTTATCTCGTTTAATCTTTGTAAAAATTGCACACATTATGGATTCACCGGGGGGTTGTGTGGTCGACTGTTTCTTGGCCAGGTGCAGTAACTTTTGGGAAATTAGCAGTTTCTCACTGATTTCGTCTTTATGCAAAGGTAAGCTAACTGGCTAAATGGCTGCAGCTTCATATTCAATAATCAGACATGAAGAGTGGCATCGATCTTCTCATCTAACTCTTGGCAAAAGAAACTGAATAAGTGCATTTCCTAAATGTTGAACAAATTCCTTTAATCAGTTCAAATGGACCCGTACAAGCTGCAGCCGAAAGAACTATTTCTCACTATTCACTTCTCCGCAAGAAAAAAGATCAAAACTGCTGAAGCAAATGTCACGTTAACATATCTTTTGCTTCATTCTAATCAAAGACAACGTACAATTTAAATAAGTTTAAATATATGCGTTTGTTAGAATTAATCAAAAGTAAGAAATATGCTTTTAACTGAGGTATAGAGCAAATGTCAGTTCAGAGCGTCTGTGTCACCTGTGGGATGTAGTACTGTGCAGCCTGTGGGGAAGGGAACGGCATGGGTGCCATGGTCATCATTATTGGTTGGTTAGTGGGGTAGACAGCCGCCGTGGGAGTCTGTGAGCCCGGCCGTATGGAGGGTGCGTTTGTAGGGATGGTGGGCCTTGCAGTCTGCATCTGAGTCCTCTGGAAAAACTGAAGGCAACATGTGAAAGAAACACAGAGGAACAACAAAAGACATTAAGTACCATCCCGGCGGCGGAAGTCTCATTTCCACATGCTGCCATGCTTTATCTAGAGTGCAAAGAAGTTGAGTTCTTCAGATGTCTCCAGCATTTGGCCTTCGCATGTCTCACAGTGAGACAGTCCTGGTTTTTATCAGCAGCTTAAAAAAAAAGGGAGGGGAGGGAGGGAGGGAGGGAAAAAAAGGAAGCCCAGCACCGCGACTTACTCTGATCTCATTCAGACTGAGGGATGAAAGAAAAATGATTTTCAGGCAGACATGCACACTTTTATACTGATTAATGCCTCGACAATCAACCCATAGTCTCATCCATGAACTGCTTTACTAAGCATCACGAAGGTTTGGATTTTATATGGTAACTGGTTAGTAATATAATGAATCAGAAGCATGACATCAGCACCACTCTCTGTTTAGACACCTAAATATTCCCTCCTACAATCCTCCAAACAGAAGCTGTAAAAGCATCATTAAATGATATTGAGAAGCAATTTACAAAAAAAAAAAAAGGAAGACATGGCACATAACTGCTATCAGTAAACTGTCTCAATTATTCTAGACATTCACAATACACGCTGTGCTCATCATGAAGGTTGTTATTATTATGAATGTGGGAGGGAGGCAGACGTATACAAATGATTGACGTGGTGGATCGTTTAGGTTTAGAAAAGTTTCACCAGCTGAACACTGTGCTGTCGTCAAGGGACCTTTGAGGCATCTTGAACTGGATGTTTTTTTAAACACCGTGGCAACTTATAACAGATTTCTCTGCACTTCAGGGATATTTGTAATGTAAAGCACTTTTTCTCTGGCCTACCTAACACAACAACAAAAGGTCTGTAACGGGTCCACAACACAGCTATCAGAGTCCTCACCAGATCACAGAACACCAGAACTGATGTCTCTTCATTGGCTACCGCTTCACACAAGAACAGATTTCTTACCTATAGGGCTTTAGATGGAGTGGCTCGCTCATATACAGTATGTATATCCAGCTTAATTTCCCCATATGCTCCATCACCTCCTTTACATTCCCTTGAGGCCGGTGACTTAACCATTCCTCGACTTAATAAGAACTCGTTTGGTGGTCGAGCCTTTGCACACCGAGCTCCACTTCTCTGGAATAATCTCCCACTGCACAGTCTGGAGACAAACTCTGTTGATACTTTAAAATCCAGGCTGCAAACACATATTTTTTTCTGTTCAATATCTCTCCTAATTTCACCGGTTTGCTCCCAAATTCCTGACTGTTTTACCTCATTGATAAGTATGATCTCCATTTTTAAAATGACTTACAACCTTATTGTCATATTGCATTAGTGCCTTTCTGTTCTTCCGACCACTCAAAGCTTTTTACACGACGCGTCTACACTCACACCCTGATGGCAGAGGCTGCCATGCAAGGTGCCAACCTGCTCATCAGGAGCAAATCTAAATGCTCATTCACACACACCGCCTCTTCATTTATTTTATTTTTTTCAGTCTGTCTAACCTCTAAACAAGCAGCACCAGACTCCACAGCTGTGGAAAAAAAAGAAAAAACTCTTGGGACAGCTGAATGTTTTCAAATACTGTTTTTTTTTTTTTTTTTGTGCTCGTCTGAGCAGCATGGCCAACTTTGCAGTTGTACTGAATGTGCAACACATGGCATGGATCTCTTCATCAGGCAGCAATACAGCCTTTTCTCATGCGTCACATGGCACATAAAATACACTCTGTGACTGAAGCTACAATGACTTCTATACAGCACGTCACAATCTGTTCAAAGTGTAATATTGGAAAGGGCTTTGTGTTTTGGACAGGCCTGAAGAAAGACCACTACCAACAGCTGTGACTGACTTACAAACAACTAGGACTCAAGCTGGGACTAACCCAACCACGGTCACATTGCGCTCCAGTGAAGGAGAGCAGAAACAACAATGCTGTAAAACTGTCTGAAAACACCCAGGAGGGAAATCACCCTTAACATAATAAATCCGGTTTAATAGCTTTATTGCAAATAGCCCTGTGGAAATCTGGGAAATGACCAGGAAACTGTTCATTACCAGCTACCCGAAGATATTCTCAGTAAAATAGCTGGCAAAGCAAGAAATAGGAGTCGACAGAGAAAACAAGTTTTCAACACTGTCAACAAAAAGAAAAGTGCTTTCTAACTTTGATCTGAAAGCAAATCCCTGAAACAATACGCGTGCTCTCCAGCAACGCTGAAACCATACATGAATACAATACAAAATAATGTTAAACATTAAACATATTTCCAACAGGTAAGAGACACTTTCTTATCACATGGGTAGAACAGGAAATGCACTTATCTTAGGGAGCAATATACAGTCTCGTTCATTCCGCATGCTGTTCATTGAATTGGGCAAGCTCATTAAAGATGAGTAATGAATGGAGCAAAAACTACAAAGTTGGGAAGTAAATGGTGCAGTAATGATCCTCTACAGGATAAAAGACAGGGAAGAAATGATGATAAAGAGACCTCTCTACTGAGCATACACTGTAGTGAAGATGAGGGGATGCAAGGGGTTAAAAGGGAGAAGGGATGGGATCATGTAAGGATGATCCTGGCCATGCAGGTCTGCAGGGAGACTTTTGAAACAGAGGTTAATGTTACCTGGATGGGCCTGAATCCTCCCTTGAGTATTGAAAGCAGGAAAGAGAGAAAAGCCAATGGGAGACTGTACTGGTGAGACTCGATACATAAACAAGCAGGCAATCAGTCACCCACACACATCAAGGCAGGAAACTACCCAATGATTTCCCTCTACCTGACACTCCAACTGGTCCTGAGCCACTTTCATTTTGCAAAAATAACTCTTACAATAGAAAAGTGCCTCAGAATGAGGACTGGTTTATCATAGAGTGGGTGGTAGAGTGAAAATGTCACATCAGCATTTGCCACCCTGACATAACATGGAGAGTTATCCACAGATATCCACTGTACACATAATCCTCTCGCACTCTACACACTTTACTTCCAACGGTAGCGCCAGTCTACCGTACTGTAATTTGCCAATTTGGCGTTTTTCCAGCCCCAATGGACCTGGCTGTCACCTGCAACGATGACTTCGCCACAGAGATGATGGTGAGAGCTGTACCAGGGCGGGTTACAGACACCCCAATATCTAATGGAGCTGATAGGTGTCACTTCACTGCCCTGGTAGCCTGGTAGTCCAGATAGCTGGATTTCCCTTTAGGGGGAAATTATTTCTACTCCTTTAAAAAGATATGGGCTGATGTTGTCCTTATAGCAGATAAGTCATTTATAACACATACTGAACTTTTTACCATTTTAACCATCTTGTCTTTTCTCTTTTCTCTAGCAAGATGGTAAAGAGTGAACCAAGTGAAACCCAGATAATGTCCACATGTAGGATTGTGGTGAAATAGCTAGAGTTCGATGACAAAGTAACTCTGTTGTACCGGTTTAAAACAATGTCAACATCATGACCTGTAAGCGGCATGTCAAGGTGGAATAGAAATGCACAGCGTGTTAAGGTTTTACGATTATGTGACATTTCTGCTACTTGAAACCTACCAAGAGGAAGCACTCAAGGGGTAAAACTCAGATTAATAGAGTGGTTTACACTCTGAACAGCTCTCTGGTGGATACAACAACAGTTGTCTGTTTTAGTGTAATATCCACTTGCTTTGACCTTTTGGTTCACACACAAACAAAAGCTTTGTTTGAAATCTAAAAAAGTCAGTTACACTGATAAGTGGGATGGAAAAAAAATTAATAATGATGACCCTTGTTTGAAGACAGACTTATGCTTTGGCCAAATTAATTAATTTTCTGATCTCTATGTTCCCTTTACTGTGCATCGAGTGTGTTTCAGGGGGACAATGGCTGTTTTCACCAATGGTATAAAAGGCCACTGTTCGGCTTCATCTGCTTTCCGACTCCACTTCCGTGGTGGCACAAGAGATCCCAGCGCCAGTTTGTGACAGCCAGAGCATGCACTTGTACGTGTGCACACACACACACACACACACACACACACACACACACACACACACTATTAATAGTCCGTTCAAAACGTTTTCAACTCAGAAGCATCCAGAAGGTGAAGATGTTAGACAACAAGTAACACAAGGTACATCTTGGGGTGTGAATAACACACCAATCCAAGTGGGCAGCTGCATGACGCAACAAACAGAAAGGATGACAGAAAGTTACATGGTTTGAATGTCAGCACCCCCGACATGTCTAAAACTCTTAGCATCCGGAAGGTAATACACAAACAGCATCATAAATACTGCACTACCAGACATGCACACATTAACATGCCCTTCATAATCTAATGACATTGGCTCACAAAGTGTCAACTGCCTAACAGGATCCAGAGTCTAATTTACAAGCGTGTCAGTCATGAACAAAGACAAACACACAGCTATTCCTGACTCCTTGACGACAGCCTAACTGCCCACTGGCTACTAAGCCTCATCACTTTGTCTTGTTTTATTCTGAAAACGTGTAACTATGATCACCACTTGTTGATATACATTTTCTAGACTTTGGCTTGCAGATGTGGTTGTGAAGAAATCGACACCACAAACTTCTCACCCAAACAACAATAAAAACAGCCAATTTAATTGCAGTACCTTGGTGTAATTACTGGAAACAAATTAGACCAAAGTCACAAAAACAAGTGTCTCGACAGATTTAGCTGCGCAAAGCACAGAAAAAAATCAACGTCTCTATTTCCGTTGTCTGGCACGAAGCAATCTGCAATGCAGCCAAATATCCTTGAAAAGCAGAATTATTTGAAGTGATGTCTCTACTACGCTTGGAAACTATACTTATGCCTTAAAAATGAAAGGGGGAAAAATCTGATTAACTGTCCACTATTAAAACACATCATTAGGTTGATGTCAGCAGCTCAGGGGAGCAAGAACTTCAATAATATAAAAATAATAGGAACTTATAATCACCCCCAATACCCTGTTTGAAGACACCACATCACATTAATGGAACGGCATACAGTATTAATGCTGCATGGAAGTGCCCTGCAGTGTGTCCAGCTCCATTGGCACAAGTTAGCCGTTATCAAGGGTGTGTTCGCTGAAAGAGAGCGCTCTGACCGGCTGTTTATCTTTTGTGAGTGACTTATCATATACTTTAATGTGGCTTCTCTGTATTCACCTTCACATTTCCTTTTCTGCTTCAATAAGGAAACCACCAGAGGCTCAAAACACCGGAGCAAAGTTCAAACACGGCTGGTACTTTCCTTTTTGGTTTAATGTCATAAAGATCAGTATTATAACGTCATGTTAAATGGCTTATAGTCAGTCAGAAAAATATATAACCTGTAAGGAAGGCAGAATCAAAATCATTAACATCCTGTGCATAAAAAGGTGAGCGGTTCTGCTCAGAAGGACCCCCACAAGCTTCATCACATCTGAACCTGGTGACAGACTTTTAAATACCAATTAAATTCTCGGAATGAACTCCGATCAATCTCACCTTAAAAATAAACAAACTGTGCAAGAACACACCTGCTGTGTGCACCTGGCTGGATATATTGAATAAATAGCAGCACGCTTTAACTGTATCCAACATACGTGAAGCTTTCAAATGTGAGACTTTCTTTTTAAGAAAGAGCAGACGTCCCACAAACAGCCCTTTGCCAGCAGGTTTCCAGCTAAAACTGCTTTGATGATGATGATGATGATGCAAGAGAGGGAGCAGGAGGGGCATTCAGCGGGGGTAAATTACCTGATGGTGGGTTGGTCGAGGGCCCGTAGCAAACTGGTGGGGGAGGGAGGAGAGGTCCAGCAAGGAGATTGAAGCAGTGATGGCAAAGCAGGGAGAAGAAAGAGCATAAGAGAGACAGAGAGAAGATGAGCGATGAGGGCAGATGCTTGAAAATACAGTACAAAACCACAGAGCAACAGAGATTTAATAGACACATGGCACACGATGCAGCGCGCACAACCAGGTCCAGGTAGGTATTTGCAAAAAAATAGCTTGCTAGATATTATTATTGCTAATTGTCAAACAGAGGAAATGATTTGCATGCTGTGAAGCATACTGTAGTGGGATTAAAATAATGATGTGGCAAACCTTACTACTGTAACCACACAGCTTAAAACAAGATGAACGTCTGTGTGTACACACACACACACACACACGTCTGGTTAGCCTTGCTCTACTGATGGGGGCTGGGCAGGAGCCAGGCAAGATTAATAAATAATGCTCACTAGGTGTGTGTGTGTGTGTGTGTGTGTGTGTGTGTGTGTGTGTGTGTGTGTCTCTAGACTTGTTGTGGTGTGAGGTTTTAACAAAAGGTGTTAGTAATCTTTGCATAGCTTTCCTTAAGCTACATTACACAGTAATAGATCATTCATGAATCGTGGCTGCGCCTGCTGTCCTGGTCCTGCCGGACACCGGGAAGCCTTTTTGACATTATCCTGGATTCATCCTTTCTTTTACAACATCATTTCTGTCACATGGATGTTGTATTTGTACTAATACTAACTGATACAAATCTATATGTTGTGATATTGGGCTATATAAATACATTTGATTTGATTTAAACCAATAAGATAACACATGGTTTCTGACATTTGAACTTTTATGTTGCAAAAGGGAGGGAAAGATTGCACCAGTGTAGACTCATGTCCCGTACGCCACCAGTGATACAGTACCACTGACCACAACAAGTCGGTAAGGGGCCTTTAAGGAGACCTCATAAAAAAACAAAAAGTGCTGCCTATGTTAAAGTGCCTTTCTGCCATGAGCAGATTGAAATCGTTCAACATTTCTGGAGCTCTTTGTGGCCTCTAAACACCCGGACTCTCCATCAATGACTCAGTGAAACTCCCAACTTTCAATAACAGCCACAGTAAAGCACAAACCTTTAGGGTGCTTGGGAGGCAGGCGTGCTGTAAATCAAAGACCAGAGGGACACTCACCGGGCGACTTTGTGGCTGTGCATTCATTGGCTGTGTCTGGGGAGAATACACTAGAGGGGCGGAACCAGCATTTTGTCCAGGGTTGTATGGAGACTGTCAAAAGAAGAAAAGGAAAGGTAGACAGAAGAGGAGAGGGTTTGTTAGATACAGACCAGGAACTGTGCAGAAATAACTCGTCATTTCATTAAGACATTTCACAGTCCAGCTGTACCCTTAACAATACACCAGCAACAATAAAGTACTTTGGATGTTGCTGGGAGAAAAACGTTTTCAACTGGGGTTTATGTGCTGTGCAAAGATAATTGGCACCCTCAAGGACTACAAATCCTGTGTTGCTTTATTCCTCATCTGGTGTGCAGTGGTGCTAGACAGAGGTGGCTTTACGCAGATCTGCTTACTCTTCCCCAAGCTGCTGCTGGGATGGCAGTGATCGCTTAAGTTTGCCCTGGCTGACAAGACTATCTATAGAAGGCTGGTGAGAGAGAGAGAGAGAGAGAGAGAGAGAGAGAGAGAGAGAGAGAGAGAGAGAGAGAGAGAGAGAGAGAGAGAGAGAGAGAGAGAGAGAGAGAGAGAGAGAGAGAGAGAGAGAGAGAGAGAGAGAGAGAGAGAGAGAGAGAGAGAGAGAGAGAGAGAGAGAGACTAGAGCTGCTTTAGGGTGAGGCAGTGGGCCATTATGCTATAACTGTAAAGTGGAAAAACTAGATTCCTCACAAGCATGGTCACATACTTCCAGAGAAGCTGAGTCACGGAGTCAACATGCTGATAAGCAGCTGGTCAGAGGTGACAGCACACATCACAGCAGCAGTGTCACTGTTTGACAGTGACTTAACCTTTTTCTTAGATTTACCCGTTTTTATTGTTATTGTTTTATTGTATTTAGTTTTTTTCCCCTCATAAAAAAGTGAAACCAGAGTATGTACCTGCTGCCTTAAACAAAGAAAGGTAACGTGCGAGTGCATCTTACGATCATGCTTGGCCCGAAATTATTCCTGTTGTGTTTAGGTCCACTGTATTTTTTCATTTCTCTATTCTATCCGTGCGTATAGATCTTACAGTAGTTATGGATGGAGAAGGAAATCCCAATTAGTTCCCCATCATATATTTAACCCCTTACCTGACCCCAACCATCTCTAATCCTAATTATTATATTGTACGGGATGTTGAGCTTGTAATTGGTGTCCTGAAATGTAGTATTTATTCTTGCATCCTTTAATTGATGTCCCTAAATGAATCACTTTATTCTTGCACGCACTTCTTTCTGATGAACCTGGGATTATGGTCGTGAGTCCGTAACATTTAGTGTTGACTGGTTACTTAAATAATCTCACCTGAATCCAAGGTAATCACTATGCTTCTGCCGTTAACCCTGGTAGTACACAGGAGGTTAAACCCAAATCCCCTTTTAACGTATTACCAAACCTGATTAATTATTTCCCGACTTTATACCCAAAAGGTCTAAACATGGCTGGTAACGCTTTAAAATGTTTAACTGCTGGTGTTGAAGCTTCGCAGAGGACGTCTTTCAGCTGCAGGTTCACAGCTCTGACAAGAGATTCCTGTGACGTGGTTCCACCAATACGATGGACACAATGTAGTACTCTATTTAGCCCCTTGCCCCCTTCAGACCTCCATCAGGAATAAACACGTACTGTATAGAGAGTACAGTAGATGTATGTTCGTCTAGAGCAGGGGTCGGGAACCTTTTTGGCTGGGAGAGCCATAAAAGCGAAATATTTTTTTATGCATTTCCTTGAGAGCCATATATAAAAATATATAAATTTGAATGCAACTTTATGCGTGCATTTTTTAAGAATAACGAGCGTGTTTCCAAACACTGACAAACCATCTCCACCACGCATTCTGCTCATAAACTGAGCGCATTTGCCGACTTTGCAGCTCAGATATTTAAATTGAACTGCTCAGCAATCCATTTGCAGTTGACTTAAATATGTTCCATATCTTTTTGCACTTTATCCAATATGTGTATCCTGTTCACTACATGTGGACCGTGTTTGTCTCTCCCTGTGATTGAGTTTGACCCCCCCCGGTCTACTGCTTGCTTTGTGCAGTTTCTCCTCTGCTCGGTTTCGCGAAGGGCGGGGCTCCGCCCCCTACGCACACACGTGTGAACACACCTTCACCTACAGCCAGAGACAGAGCGGAGGAAAGGAGAGGGGAGAACTAAAAACAAATCAGCTGCTAAATGTTTTTACTTTAAAATGACACAATATAATTATTTATTACTTGTTAATCATGTTAAAAAATGTTAAACGAGCCATATTGCATTATCGAAAGAGCCATAGGTTCCCGACCCCTGGTCTAGAGGCACCAGTGCATAGAGTTTGTTCCATTAGAATTTGTTTTAAATCATACGTCCATCTGAATTTCATTAAAACAATACAGTCATGTACACACGGCTAACTGCTTTGTTATGAGAGAAGAGTAAAGGGTTGAATACAGCCCTAACACAAGACATAAAAAGCAAACAGACAAATGGACGGATCAAACATGAATATGCGGAGAGGTTGACGGCGGACACACTGATAAACTCACCCCTACGCCTGTCTCCCAGCCCTTAGGGTAGCGATATTGGGAAGCTGTGGGTAGGGATACCTGAGTGAGCGCCGGGGAGTGGGCATGACCGGGCGGGGTTCCCGCCAAGTTAGGGTGTCCCTTGGTGATGTCATGAGCAGAGTAAGGAGGGCCAGCATGCCTGGGTACCTGTATCACATAAAACAGTATGGTTAGACGGATAAACAAAACTAGATACTGTGTCAGACTGATGCACACACACACACACACACACGGACACACGCATGCACTGATGCAGAGGAGGAAAAGCAGAGACGGGATTCCACAGGTCATTAGTCCGCCCTCCTGCTGAGAAATGTAAATTAAGCTAAAGCTTTAGGATTAGCCCCTGTATGTGTGCAGAGGTGAAGACCTGTGCTGTGGATGAGTGTTGAAGCCTGCAGGGGTTGGCTAAGACCGGTTCTGGCCTCTTCTGCAGCCTGCTGTGCCCAGCTATGCTGTGCAAGGATGCCTGGGCCTCATATGGCAAAGCAGGGTCATATAATCACATTACAATCCCACTCATCTGTGACAAATAGAGTGCTCCAATAGATGCACTAGATACAACAGGGGTCATTTCTACAAGCCTCATCAATATGGGCCAACAAAGGGCTCGAATTCGTCTTGAAACGAGTGAGCAGTATCAGGAGGAAGCGATGAGATTTGACTCAGCTCTTCGCCTGTGGTTTGGCAGGATGGGCCTTGGCTGCTGCAGCTGTGGGCTGGCATCACTGCAGGTGCTGCTCGTTTCTGCAGCAAGCCTTACACGCCAGGGAATGAGACAGTATACTGCAGGAAGAAAGCAGCAGTCACTGAGACTGAGACAGCCTGGAAAGCTGGGACCTTCCTCTCCAGCCAAGCTTTTTTTAATTATTTTTCTTTTTTTCACCCAGGCCATTAAAGCTTTTACAGCTTAACGGTAAAGCTACATTTTTATGGACTAACATCTTAAAATGACATTCATATCCGTAGCCACTACAGACAATATTCTGTACAGCTGCTATAGTACCAATCCCTACTGCATCTTTCCATCTTCTATGTGTGGCCCACTTCCCTCGGATGACCTGGGATAAAGCAACTAATCTAGCTGCTGTTGCCAGGGGAGGAGCCTGCACTGCTTCAGGCGAGTGACTGATTCTGAGGACATACAGAGTGATGGGATGGGGGAGGGGAGGCAAGCGGCTGTATAGGAGCTGTACATGAGGGGAAGGGGAAAAATAGAGCGTATAAAAGCCCGGCATCCACTGCAGAGAACAACTGTTTCATGCCATGGGCACGGTTTATTTCCACCAGTGTCATCATTGTTGCAGCCTAACGCCTTAAAATGAACTTTCAGAGCTAGAAAATCCTCATAAAACCTGCAGTGTTTCCAGTGTGGTTGTGTTACACTGGATTCATAATCTCACAGATGAATAGCCCGTCTTGAAGCATACAAGCGGCTTTTCTTGTGCAATGTGCAGCTACCTTCTGCACGTCAGAAATCATCACTGAAAAAACCCCTTTGTGGTGTCAAATAATCACAGTGGCAATTCTGCGGTAAACTACAAGGCTTGTAAAAGTCAAGATTATTATAAAAAAAAAAAGAGAAAAAGCACCACGGGGCTATCAAACACACACAAGCCGATTTCCCCCCACAAATGACCACTGCAATATTGGTATTAAATGTCGAGGAAATCTCAGTGCGCGCCATGTTTGCATGAATTGTGCCAGCTCAGTTCATTTTGTGGAGAAAAAATAAAAAATAAAAATCTATAAAATGTGTAGTGAAAAAGAAAATCAATCTTATCTTCTCATTTCTGTAGTAAACATTTAATTGTAGGGTTTCCACTAACCAGTATCGTACAAAGCCCACCAACAAATCACTGTCCGTCTGATAAATGCACATTTGGCTTATCAGAGGAGAAGCCCAGAATGGTGCAGCAGAGCACTGAGGGTCTACAAGCAGCCATGCTCAACGTGCCTCTTTGTACAACACAAAGCCCACTTGCAGATGGTTACTGGCATGTCCTCAGAGGAAGGGAGGACGCTATTTTCGGGTTTGTTTTTGTCTTTAGGGATATACACTAGGTGTGGCTGGTCACGGACGAGACAAGAAATTGACCGTCCGTAGTTCAGCCGAGGACAGCACACCACATTCATTTGGGATTTCTTCCGTGACCAAATATAAAAGTCTTCCTGAAGCCCCCAACTCGCACGCTGATGCTCCAAGCACATTCAACAATATTGAGCAATAAATAAAACATGAATTATGTGAATATTATAATGACAAAGATCAGATACAGGAAATGTTAATTGACTACTGAAGGAGACGGAAAATGGCAAAAGTCCCCCGAGGTGACACATTTCCACAGCAGTCAGATCACAGCAGTATGTTTCAACAAGCATGCCTTCTTCTTTACGTAATAAAGACATTTAAAAATGAATTAAAAAACCCACAAATGCATGTTTACAGTGCCTGAAAAATCTATTCAACCTCTTGCTTTGTTTATAAATATAGCATTTACAACAAATCTGCGACACAATGTTTTAAAAATAATAACATGAAAAACAAATGTAGAGAGGGTAGAGTAGTTTTATAGGCACTGTCCTCTTGCATGGCACCAAGCCGCTATGGCATATTTAAACTCGACACACATTCAGTTGCCAGTTTATCAGGTACACTTGAAGGGGTTTACACTTGAAAACGAATGCAATGAATCCTACCTTCATAAAGGTTACAATGTTCTTAGGAGGAAACTGGTGCGTTTCTCCTGCACTGAACTTCAGTTGGGCGCTCTGCCTCAAAAAAACAGCAATGTCTGTGGCACTCTGTGGTCAGGTCAAAAACAGCAAAAAAGAATCACCTCATATGTTGATGTTTTTGGGGTGGCATGAAGCCTACATCAGAGCATAATTAGAATGGTTATAATGTTCTGTGAGGAGTTTCTAATATCGTGTCCACCCTATTTATGTCAATGAGGGTAGACTAAATATTAGAAGCACCTCTCAGTAAGATGCAATGCAGTTCAACGGCTCCAGAAATTACCATAAACATGTCTAAAAAAAAACAGTTCAAATTAAAAGCTAAACATTGCAACCTCCGTGAAGGTAGTGTTGCATAAGGCTACAGTAGTTTTAGCCAGGTGTACCTAATAATCTGGCAACTGAGTGTATGTTTTTGGTACACTCATGGTCAAAGTGTATGCAACTACATTCAGTCCATACTTTAGATAGAAGTCTTGTGTGTGTGTGTGTGTGTGTGTGTGTGTGTATTCTGTATCTGAAGTGTGTATTTTTCATGTACATGCAGTGCAACGTACCGGTTGATATGTCTGAGAGAAGGGCTGCGAGAGCTGACTCACGCTGTAGACTGCAGCGACCCCAGGCTGTGTGGGGAAGATTCGGTCGTCCAGTGACGGCTGAACCCGCGGGATTCTGGAGAGAGGTGCGTTGAGGAAAACCCAAAGACAACTGGAGACCAAAATACAGTTTCATGCTGGATAAGAGTCGCTCATCAGGTAAGATTCCCGTCATATTTGATGTAAGAGACAGTGTTAAGTGTACATTTTGCAGACTAAACAACAAGAGGAGACTTGATAAAGTATGTGGAAGTTTCCACAAAAACACTGTGCTGAGATTTCTTCATTTTATACTTTTCATGCAAACATTTAGCTGATTCAGATCCAAAGGGCTCTCCTCAAGCCCCAATGGCTCTGTAGTTTGCTTTCGAGGAACCCAAACCACCCCACCCCACCCAAAAATGCCCCATCTCTGAGAGTACATTGTGTTCCTTCACCGTTTTGCAAGAGTTAAGGGGAAAATCTGAAATGGATTTCTGGACCACTTCATGCAAGGGGACAGACGGAGCAGGATATAAGACAACTGCAAATGAAAAGCAAATTGTACAAACGTCGTTAAATATCAATTCCCTTACACTTAAAGTAGAATAATAGGTGAAAGAAAAACTTCCCGTCACAACACTTGTATAAACCTAGAACACTCCGGGCATTATTAATGCTTTGGGCTCTGTTTGAACAGAAGATAACTTTCTTCTGAAACGTGTAATAAAGACATCCCTCAGATGTTAGAGGAGATAAAAGAGGGAATGTCTAATACACATAGAAGAGGGAAATCCTGTGGTTTGTAACCTGCTAAGGCAGTTGTCTGTGACATGCAGTCTCTCACACACACACACGGTCACATGGTTTAAGGGAAACCGAACGTCTGGCTTTCTTCCTTTTACACAAATCACGCCTCCCTTTCCCCTGAGGGAAGGGTTATGCTAGAAGAGAAGTTGGCCGTACGACATGTTGGCCGACCGCGATATCACAAGTGTGTTGAGAATGACCTAACTCAAATGTGGGGTGAAAAGCCATCTGTCATAGACGAGGGGGAGATTTAATATTCTTAAAAATTGGGATACCAGCGGAGATGTTCACACAGAAATCCATCCCGATGCACTCGGCTGTTTACATGAGAAGTACCACAAATACTTTTGAGGAAAAAAAAGAGGGCTGAGAGAGAAGTTTAAACCCAGCGTACGTTCTAACCTCTGCACAGCTGGCCGGTAGGTGGGTGTGAATGTCAGATCGTAGGTTACAGGAATGATCGGACACAGGCCCCCCCCCCCCCACGGCTAATCAGACGTCAGAAAGGTGTGGGAGTGGGAAGCTTTTCTAAAGATATCTAACCATCCGACAAGCTGTTCTGACGGAGTGAACTGGCCCTTTAAGCCAGTTTACTCTGCACTTGCCCGCAGGGGCCGTCATTTCTCTTGGCCCCCTGCCAGCACCGTTACTCGTAACCGACAACACAAGAGGAAGATAAGGGGAGAAAAGAATCAATTAAAAAGACGGCTGCTATTCAAAAAGCAGAAGCACAGCAGGAAGCATTATCCGTTTCATTGCCGGGGAATTTGGAAAAACAACAGGCCCACCCCTCAACACACACCCAGTATACATGCACAGAATCAGGAGCAATTAGAGGCTCAGTCTCTTCACACTGACACGACAGCCTAGGTGAGGAGGAGCACAATAATACGGTGCTTTGGGCAACACAGAATTTGCAATTTTCATATTTTTATCTGCCAAAAGCAGCAGACGTCTTAGCAAAGAGTGCAATTACCACAAAGACTCAAATAAATCTACTGAATGTTTGATGTATTTTTCCCGATCTGAAATGCACGTTGTGCGTTACATCCAATGCCACCTGCAAACGATTCTTGACCTACAGTAGGTCTGATGTGCGACAGACAGAGAACGAGACAGGCAACCCGATCCGTCTGCTCTACATGACCGCTGGGTGGAAACTGTCGGGACGATACACTCCGGGTTCAACCTGCTGGAGCAACAGTAACGAATGTTGGCTGTTGTCAGCAGAGGCAGAGGCAGGAAAGGCAAGATGACACATGTCGGGATTTTGGAAGACCTGGTCGTTTAACAGATGCTGCCAAATTGTAAAATCAAGAGATTATTCAAATGGCTCAAAGTCAGCATGCAGTGTTCTGTCCGTAGTAGACGTACTGTTTCAACACTTGTCTTGGGCCTTTAGCTGGAATAGTCTTTCATATCACGCTTTGGGGGAAACTCAGAGGAATGTTTTATGAGACGCTGAACATAAATAATTGTAAAACAAATTGAAATGTAAGCAACACAACAATAAACACATTTCATTTAATTAAAGAACTGATCCAGTTTGGTTTACCCCTCTGGAAAACTTCCAAATTAATGAAGTTTCTGTGCCTAAAAAGATGTTTCAGAAAACCCGCAGCAAAATTTCACTTTGATATTAAAAGCATTTTCTATTTTTTGGCAACTAATCCGTGTGTAGGTTTACTGACTGACAGCTAGCATGCATGGGCGGTAGGTAACAGGTAACCAGATGGATGCAGACACTTTTCAGTCAAGCTCCTCTGCATGCATCAGGCACAAGCATGAAAGTGGCTGACCGCACTAATTAGATATTAGTTTGATCTCCATTAATTTCCTGCTTGAGCAGAGAAGGCGAGCACAATGTCAACTTAAAGACTTACAACAGGGATAGTGCTTCAGGGAATAAGAGCGTCAGTGTAGCTGAACAATTACCTGCAATATCCAATTGGACAAAATGACAATGAATGGTGAGAGATTCATATTTGACTCTCTCTGCGACTGAGGAAAGCAGTGTTCAGAAGAGGGTTGAGGGAACATGATTCTAAAGTAACTTCACATCAAGGATGCCCATGCTTGTCATTTAAACGCAAAGGACATTTTAAAGACAGTGACCACAGATTCCTTATGACACTGTGAGCATATGTCCCCATTTGTGTATAGATTTTGAAAGGTTTTCCACATTTCAAACAGGGTTCTTTCCTCCTAAATAAGGCTGCCGTGTATCTTATTGTTGACAAGGTAATATTTGGCTCTACAAGTCTGACAGCAGAACCTTAAACAAACCCATGCTGCTTCTTCTTCTCTGATGAGATCATAAAGCCACTCCTCTTTGTACCTTGATTCTACAGTGACCTGTAAGCCTCATTTAAGAGAGAGGGGGGGGGGGGGGGGGACTGCTGTGGCTCCTGCTTCATCATTAGCTTACTGTAAAGCCACTAATGTGCTGAGTGTGTGTGAGGGGGAGAGAAGACAGGAAGAAATGCAGCCTTACAAATAGCAGGGGTGTGATCCGGAGGATGATACAGCTCAATAAACTGTAATCTGCTATTACTGATTACATCAATGAACTACAGCTGTGTGTTTAACAACCTCTCCCCTCAATGAATCACATGACACATCCAAGAGAAAGAGGAAAGAGAGGTTCAGAGGGAGAGGTGAGCTCTGTTTCTGCCGAGTTAGCCGCTCTGTAGACTAATATCACCTACATCAGACAGTAATGTTTGCGCTGCCATTTAAAAAACACATAGGTGATTTCTACGTTTAACAAATACAACGCCTCCTTCAAATAACAGTATACCTGGAAATCTCAGGGCAGTGGGTTGAGAGTGGAGGCGCAGGAAGTGAGTGGAGACGGCCCAGATGGTGCAGACACAAACCCTCCTTCTCCCTGATGGCCCACTGGCCACTCTACTAATACGCACGCACACTCACACAAAGCTCTTACTGCCTGGCTGCTCCTGCACTACAGTATGAATGATAGGTGGTAGGTTGGTGGATTCAACTCCAACAAACCAAACCTGACATGGTTCTGGATTTTCTGCAGCACAGACAACAGTGTTTGCTTTTAAAATGAAGGAAACAGGTAAAAATGTAAATACAGTTGTATTGCGTGTTCTTTTACTACTTAATGGGTAAATCTAAATTCAAGTTCCCACTAACTGTGGGTTTTAGTTAATAAAAGCTAGAGCTGCAACGATTAGTCGGTGGACAAAAATAATCGCCGGATATTTTTGATAAATTGATTAACACTAAAGTAATTCTTTAATGCAAAAATGGCTCTCAAATTTGGAGATGTCCTTGCTTTTCTAAATCATATTAAACTGAATATCTGTGTTCTAGACTGACAAAACAAGACATTTAAAGACATCACCTTGGACTTTGAGAAACTAGAATGAATTTTTTTATTGAGGAAATAATCAGCAGATTAATCGTTGACATGGATAAGACAAATATCTTTCAAACCTGAGACGGCGGCTTGTACAGAGAAGGCTTTTCCTATTTATTGGAAAGTTGGTCCTCAGATTATATAATCGTAGGTCTGCTGGTGTCCTCGAAAGGACGGTCTAAAGACCAAAACATTGTCACTCTTTTAAGAGAGACATGAGAACTTCTGACAGTAAGTCTACACTGTATACTTGTTGGAGGGCAAAACTAAATTAGCGACCATGTCGTCCGTTTTGTATCTCTGAAACGCAGTCATGGTGCGATACAAATGTGAAAATACTTCCTGTATTTAGTCAGTAGCCATCGTGTACGACACTGTGACCTTTTTGTTTTTTGCAGTGACAGCTTCTTATGTGAATGTGCAAAGAAAATGAAGTTTGATAAATTGCATGAGACAAATCCCACTGATCATGAAAAAAGGAATTCGCTGAGAGTAGAAACAGTCAGAAACAGCAGATCGCCTGGTTACCGGTTTACCAGTGTTACAACTAGCCTGAACAATAAAAACGGACCCAGCCGACTAAAACCACTCACCAGGATCATTTATGCAATGGAACAGTGCTTACACAATGTACCCGATAACTCGCCAAAGGAGAGTTTCAACACAAAGCATTTCTTCTGTTTTGCATAAAAACACTTCTGAAGGACTTAAATAAATGAATAACCAACAAGAACAACGGAACAGAGACAACTGACAGCAACGGTTGCTAAACTTGACTCGCGCGTTGCTTTGTCGTTCACAGTACGACACTTACTAACCCTCTTTTAACTGCACACAAATTAGGAAATTCTTCGGCTGCAGTGTAGTCTAAAAGTACGTGCAATATTGCATTTGTAATTTTTTTAAGCAAAAGCATAAATTCTTGCCCCGAAGACACAAATATTCACACTGTATTGGAAAATGTTGTAGCACCACTTGCCGACAAGTGGATGTGAACAGTATGAACTCATGGTGTGGGTGGGAAGGATCTCCAAATATTCACTTCAAATACTGAGCATTGTAAGAACAGTTGAAAGCAACGTGGGTTTATTCAGAAAATGTTTTCAACGATAAAGCTACTGATTGCATTTGATAAGCTTTGTCGAGAGTCAATACCGGTGGCGTTTCAAGATCGAGCAATAAAACAGTCACAATAATGTGTAACTGTCACTTCAGATAAAAGTGCTGGGAGAGCTCTGACAGTGTGCAGAATGTCTTCCTCAACAGGCCACTCCCTCTCTGGAAAGAACAGGCCTGCATGCTGGCTCATAACAACTCAGCAGTTTATTTATAACATCCCACAGTGAGTATGCTCATGAGAATATCTTCTCATGCAGGCTGCACACACCTGTCCTAAAACACAGGGCTCCAGTGCTGTGTGACCTACCAGCTGGGTACATACATTATGTAATGGTGTCTCATAAACACTGGCTGTGACTGTATGCCTGGCTCGCAGGTTACATTAAACTTCACTGCTCTTTATTGACAAACTGCTTTTGTCCAAACAGAAACACAAACATATGAGGACAAAGAATTAGAAAAAAAAAAGAACGTGCAAAGTTGGGAGAGAAAAGGGAGCTAGCCTCTTCAAAGAGAGATGAAAGTGCTGTACCATGAAAGCTGGAAGGGGTTGGAAGGGGTGCCCAGGGAGACGAGGAGGGGGGGGGGGGGGGGGAAATGGGGAGAAGCCCTCAGTTTTCTCAGCTGGGCCAGCAGTGGGGTGAGGTGAGCTGTGGGGGGATGGAAGGAAACAAGGGGGGTGGGCTAAGGCAGGCTGGGTGACCTGGGCCTTTGTTGGCAGATGGTGGGAAGCGCCACCTTGGCCTCTCGCTCTGAATGCTAAGCAGCACTGCCATTGTTTGACAAGTGCAGCAGCAGACGCATGCGCTGGGTGTTTCTCTGGCAACCAGGAACAGAAACAAACTCCCCCCCTCCCCAGCACTGCACACATACGAGCCTCACCACCCTCTTTCTCTGGACTCTTGTGCATCTCGGGACTCCACAAATACACACGTCAATGTCCTCCAAGTGGGAAGTGCCATACATTAGGAACCCAGGCCAGACAGAGCGTAACATGCTCCCACACTCTTGACCTCAGAGGACTTGAGAGAGGGTCAGACAAGCGGCAACACTCAGAGGGTCTGTTTTCATATATGACATTAAATCAAATGCAGTGCTGTCTAAAACATGGTCCATGGTCCATCATGGAGACCTTGAAAATTATACGGAGGTCCCAGGACAAAGCTTTTCTGCAATTTAATTTGTTGTCGGAACAATTGATCTTTTCTGCTAACCCCCACTTCTGCACAGTTACGTAATGAAAGAAAAAATAAATCACTTTTTTATTATAGTGAAAGACATTCAACAATTATTAATTAGGTTGAGGTTATTAAGAGTGAAATAATTCAACAATTACATTCATCAGCTCCAAAAAGACCAGAGAGTTGAAAAAATACCTCAACAACAAAACTAATATTGATTAACTTCGTAAAAGTAGGATGTAGTTGCATTGGATTTAATTAAAGGTACATTAGCCAGGTGCACCTGATAAACTGGCATCAGTGTGTCGTCATGTGTATTTGCCTCCAACCGCCATATGGATACAGGTGGGGATGTAATATCATATACACCAAGTATAGAATCTTTTAGATGGAATTTCATTGTGTTCATGAATTATGATATCATCTCAAACCCCTGAATGCATTCTGTCAAACTGTAGTAAAAAAATGGACTACCTAATCTCTTAATCCCATTTTCTTTTTTTTTTATAAAGAAGAATTTAAGTAAGCAGTTTATTGTGCTATATGGCTGTCTGATGTCTGACTGCCACAGGTTTGATTGTTCCTGTTCATTTAACAGGGACACAGTTACTCCTAAAGCAGTGGATCAAAAGCCACAACTTCATCAAGAGAGGTCAGGAACAAAAAAAATCAGGCTGATCCCTTTAGTCAATGTATAAACTAAGTTAAGCAGAAACGATCAAACCAAAAGGCCAAATAAAACAATTATGATCAAGGTGTGAATGTCTCCTACTTTAAAAAGAGAAATATTTACGGTTATTCTAGTCTTTATTGTGTATCCCTATCCCGGCTTAAACAATGCATCCATTGAGTATATGGAGAGGGTTGAGTTCTGTACTCAACTGCTAGGCACTTCACATCATACAGCTAAAAGTAGGTTAAACAAATTTCAAAAGCCTGGAGAGTCAAAAGAGGAAACGGCACAACAAATAAAGAGCATTATCTTCTGTGTTTTGTTTACGTTGCTCATCTAAAAACACAACAACACACTGTAAGCAGGACAGGGTTCCATACTGCCACCTGCCATATCCAGCTACTTACTGCCCCTTGCAGATGTCAGAAACACAGGGTGGCTGTGATGGTAGTTGGCAGGAAATAAGGTTGAGACATCACACCCCAAAGCTAAAACCAAAACAGAAGCTGTCAGATCACAAAAGACATATTTCTCTGCCACTGACAGGCAGGAGATCAACCTAATCTTCCATCTCACACTGCTGCCACCATGCTGTAAATAAAACAGGAGGTGACATAACCACAGTGACTTCACTACACCGAAGGTAGGTAGAGTCTATGACTATGTAAACTCAAAAAGGTAAACATTTATATTAAAAAAAAGGTAAAAATGGCATTGCAAACCCACGTCACTAAAAGTCTGATAGTACTACACACTGCATTTTAATATTTGGAGACACATTTCTGGGAGAACACAAGTTTATCAGCTGATCCTAATTTAACAAAATGTTCAAATCAAACCATTTATCATTAAACTGTCAAGCTACTTTCCAATTGCTCATGTATGCATGTTGTCATGAAAGCTCACCGGCCCAGGCACCAACAGGCCCGTTGAGGTGCACCTCTTCAAAAGCTAAATTTATGTCAAATGGAAAGGAGGTGCAATTCCCACAAACTGGGCCTTGTACTTGCTCACATCTGCCCCATGTTATTGCCATGAAATGGATGAAGCTTTACTGCTCTGAGACGTTGCATTCACTGACCTGTGCAATTGCTAGCCATAGAGGCTACCATTACCCTAGCTGGCTGGCACAGTAACTAGGCTACCGCACCTTGCTAGCCAACAACGGTAACTGAACAAAGCCGGTAACCAGTGTGGAAAGCCCGATAGTTTGACGGTGATGGAGCTCATCTACACCTAATAATGTCACCTCATATATCACTAACTGTATCCGACTATATTCAAATGACAGCTATATTCAATCACAGACGTAAATAGAAACGGTAGCGTAGCGTGAAATCCCGAAAATCCAACTGACATTTCCGTTAGCTTTAATAACCGGCATGATAAGCTAACGTTAGCATACTTAGCTAGCTAATTGTCCCCTCCCCTCCCAGCTCCCTCCAAACGAAACCATCATCCCCGCATCAAACCTGTTATCCATTGCTAATAAAAATAAGCAGTGTGTTTTACAGTCTTAAAGGGGGAGTAAAATCACAAACAATTTCAATGTTACCCAAGTCAAAAGGATACTGAGGCGGCGGTACAGCGCCGGGCGGAGGAGCATTTGGGGCTCCCGGCGGCAGAGACACGGAGGTCAGGGTAGTCCGCAGTTGGCTCGACGGAGAGGGGCCACTTCCAGGTCCGCTAACTGCGACAGCGGCGGTTTTGGGGACCACTTTCGGTGGCAAACTCATCGCAAAAAAACAAATAAAAACAATACCCTAATAAATACTGATACAAACAACGCCTAGCTTGCATACATTGAGCAAGCGTAGCAGATTCTTGAAGCAGGCCCCAAATCCCTTTAACGAACTGGGATAACGAAGCTCGAATAGCAACACAAACGTCTTTTTTTCATGGAAAGTCGCTGTTCAGATCAGCGGTGCTATTCATGGGGACGGTGGGAGGTTTAGCCTCCCTCGTCCGTCCGGAACCTCTGCGGATCCGGGTCGGTTCCGTTTCTTTCAAAAATAAATATTCGCCGCGATCTTCAACCTCCTTCGGCGATCTACCTTTTCTTCTCCGTACGTATGTTTTCTATCATTTTTTTCTCACAGAGATGAGAGACTTCGCCAACATGGCGTTGCGGCCGCTTCCACCAGTCCGGGCAGGACAGATGATTCGGCAAATCTCGGCCAGTTACGGATTCGCTCGGCTAATCAACTAACCTACAGTCAGAAACAGATACCAGACTAACCTACAATCAGATACAGATACCAGACTAACCTACAATCAGATACAGATAACAGGCATAGCTCACGTGTCCATAAAGTGTTTGAAATATCGTTGTAAAAAAAATTAAAACATTTATTTTGTGGTTTTGCAAGTCCTTAATTTAGACGAGATTAATGTTAAAGTAAGAACATGTCATTGACAATAGCTAAAACATTATGTAGCAAAATAATTCAAATGTAATACATTTTATTAAATCAAGTTGCACACATGTTTCTATTCATTTGCGTGTATGCATGTCAAAAATCCTTTAATATTCAGCTATTTACACATTGTAGTTAATGGACTGCGTGTGTTATTAGCGCCATCTATCGTTCTTCTGGCTGCTTCGCATCTGTAAATCAGCAAAACAATTTCCCATTAAATGCACTGTAATTGGTTAAATAGTGTAATCTGGGGCAGTGGGGTACATCGTCTATATGAATCTAATGCACATCTCTGTATAACAAAAAATGTGTATGTGAGCTCAAACAACTTAACAAATGTTGGACACAAAACATTTTTTAAGATTGGTTTTACTATACAAAATAATTTGTGACACTCTTACTCATAAAACAGGTATGGTACATCATAGCTCATCTTATATGACAACAAGGTCTGGATGAAAAAAATAGGTACTGTTTTAATTTGTTGCCGGGAATTTCTTAATTCCTTAATTCGGTTTCGGATTTGTATTGGTCTTCGATTACAGAAATTAAATGCCAGCCAGGGACACATATCACATCAGTATCTCTATAAAATGTAACAGTTTGATCAGATTGTTTCACAATGTTTCACAAAATTTACAAATGGTTAGAAACAAAAAGGTTGCTGCGGTATTAAAACATATTTATACCATTTTTAATTAACCTTTAAAAACGGTATTAAAACATATTTATACCATTTTTAATTAACCTTTAAAAACAGTCCATATTATTTTTCATCAGGTTAAAAATCTTGCAGGTCCCTGGTTAACTGTCATATAAAAAAAATTGAACATAAATAAAATACAATAACAATAAATGGAAGAAGATCTAAGCACAGTGAAGAGTTAGAGGAAAAAGAAACGGCCCTTTGCCTATTTATCACCTTATGTGACAAACAAGCAGTTCACAAAATTTGAGAGTGGTTCCCCCATTTTCTGGAACCATTTGTTGGGTCTCCAGTGTTCAAAAAGCACATTCATAGTTACATTTAACTTCAGAAACTGGAGAAAGCTGCTTGCTAAACCAACAGTCCTTGAGGAGAAGCATTGAAGATTACAATTCCCATGCAGAGCTGGCACATTTTGTCCGGATAAGGAGCCTGATAAGCATTAAGTGGCAAGGCAGTAGGAGTTTCAGTGGTTCTTGCGTTCCCCGTCTGGAGAGACTTTTTCAATCTATTCTCCCAAACGTCCATTTTACTTGCTGCTAATAAGCATCACCAAAGGTCACACTTGTGTTTAGGGTTCATGGGAGCGTCTGCTTTGCAGCCAAAGTGCTTTGAGAATTCTTTTGAATTGGAGATGGTGCCGATGACTCGAAATTTTGATGGACTGTGAGGATCTGTGATGACGCCCTCATGTGAGCTTTCAGGTGTCCTGACAGAGCACCATACCTGCAGGAATAATAAAGGATAAAGAGACACAAAGTGAGGGATTAATGTTTGTTTTTAACACATGGTCCTTCAAAATGAATATAGAGATTTATGAAGAGTGATTTTCCACATTGATCCGTTCATTACAGCACTTTTAATTGTTTTTTTGAGGTTATTAATTTCACATTAATTTGCTAAAAAGGAGGAAAGTTTCTTTGTGCTCATCTTGAATCTGAATTGTGTACAGCAGGGATATCAACTACTTTGGAGCCAACCACAGTCCAGTATGCAATGTATAAAAGGATGATGTGGAAACTTGAATCCTCCAGGGCACAAACACTGAGAACGGACTTTTTAATGAAGTAGGAGATGTTCTTGTGTCCGACAGTTGAACTTTGGAAGTGAAATATATTTGCATATTTATAGATTATTGATTTTTCAAAGAGGGAGAGGGCGTAAATGTCTGTAAAACAACATCAGATCAACCAAAAAGTATCATTCAAAACCGTATTTTATTATGTCTTAAACCATGTCTGGAGGGGAGCTTTAAGAAATATGATAAAAACAGTAATAATATTAGCATGATCAAGTCAGAGGAAATTATTTGAGTAATACAGACCTGGGCAAACCCTACAAAAAACAGCTGATCGTTCGTCATTCCCAGAGCAGGCAGCGTGGCCTCCTCGCCGTTCTTTTTGATCCAGTTCACATAAGCCTTCAAAGCAAAAAAAAAAAAAAGATCATGTTACACAAATGCAGTCACAGTCTTTGCTTATTTAAAGTGTATAATGATATAAGATCCACGTTAGGTCCTCCACAGTGTTAATTCCCTCTGCACCACTTAATGCAGGCTGCTTTTACTTCCATAGGATTTGCTTCACAGCATTTCATTACATGGAAAGAATGTGTGCATGTGAAGAAGTAACCAGAGGCTGACGAGGCTTCTCATAACCACCTGTTGCATTTCCAGCCTTCACTGTAAACCAGACAAGCTTGCTTTTTCCAATACAGTTGAATGGATGTGACCGACAACGGCCTCGAAGAATAAACTAACGCAGGGGATTCATAGCAGATCCTGCGTAATAGATTTCTGACCTTATAAACCTGCAATCTGACAATGTTTGTTTGAATTTAGCATGATAATCTAAAGGCTCTCTTGCATCAGCATTTCATTGTTTATCTACATCAGTGACAGAAAGCCATTTTGCCCCTAAGTTTTAACCACACACAGAAAACATTACTCATGATTCATATGTGACGTCAGACCTTGTAGGCAGCCTTGAGTCCACCGTTATCAGCAATGTTCTCTCCCAGGGTGTGTCTTCCATTCAGAGGCTCCTGGTTGATGCTGTAATTTCCGTACTGCTCCACCATGCAATGCGTCTGCTTCTTAAAGGCCTCCACAGAAGAGTTCTTCCACCAGGGACGCAGGTTTCCATCCTTGTCGTATTCCCTCCCTTTAAATAAAAGTGTGAACTATTATTGTATCATCTGCCACGTCGTGCTCAAAGACGTTGGTGAAAAACGGATCACTTTTCACCCACCCTGATCATCAAAAGCATGAGTCAGTTCATGACCCATGACGACTCCAATTCCACCAAAGTTAAGAGCTCTGAAAAACAAAGAAAAGCCTACATTTAGACCAAAGTGTATGTAAGGTTGTATGGTTATGTGCAATTCTATTTCAAGCTGCTCTCATCTCAGATCAGCAATTTAAATGGAATCTAATTGAATATTCAAAGAAAGTTAATAACAAAATTGCAATTCAGTCTGATTATTAGGTTAAATCTGCTGCACACCACAGGACTCTCACGTATGAATACAAAACAAAGCTGTATTTCTTACACCACACTTTATTCTATGCTGCTTTTAAGGTTTTCTGAACTAAAAGATAATTCCCTTTGCTTTTTATATTAAGCCTGAAGTGCAATGCGGAAGACATACTTGGGCCAGGAACGACTATAAAACGGAGCCTGAAGAATTCCTGCAGGCAGAACCATCTCATTTTTGGTCGGGTTGTAATATGCATTCACGGTGGGAGGGGTCATGCTCCACCTGAAAAACAAGGAACACAGGACCAGCATGTCAGGCTGACATCAAGGTCGTGCAGAATATCGATCTGCTGTGCCAGGCAGATCAGTTAGAAAGGCATGGGAACCCTCGTCCGCCCCCTCAGACTAATTAGAGACCAGGATCAGGTCAGCGGAGAGAGAGGTTGGTTGCCTGGGAACATTTGTGGATGGCAGCAGTGTTCTGCTGAGTCAGTATAAAGGGAATGTGTCCCCGCCGGAGCGTGCAGCCTCGTCTCTGGCGAGCGGGGCGGTGGGGGATGTTACCGGGAGCAACTCACTGGTTTCTGTTGGGAGTTTTCCTCAGCTGGTCCGCAGTCACTCTGGCTGAGAAGTTGTAGTACTGCATCACATTTTGGAAGTAAAGTTCTGACACCACCTCAAACTAAAACAAAAAGAGATATGAATCAGAAGGGATGGTTTGAGTGATAAATATAAGTAACAGGATGGTGAGGTGACAGTTCCACATTTACCTACATCATTGAACACTTTGTCCAGCTTTGTGAGGTTCATGATGAACTCTGGATATCCAACCATGTTGTATATTGCATCTGCCTGTAACAAATAAATAAAGAGTGTAAAACACAAATGGTCACACCAGGTGGCAGTGCTGCAGTTTCTCAGCACGCTCATTCAGAGGTTAATGTCTCCCTCAAGCAGTAGTAGGAAAACTTTCTGGGATAGACATAAACGTCTTTCTTCTACCTTTTCTTTGGCTGCTTTTTTTGTCTCCGAGTCCATCCAGCTCACATACTTCAGGCTGTCCTCAAATGCCCATTTAATCTCTGCTACCATCTCCTCAGCCTGAAGCACAGAAGAGACAAAAGAAAGTCAGAGGCAAATCTCCTCACACAGCAGCTTTTTGCGAGGGAAGGACTTTGAAATGCTCACAATGGCCTTGTTGTCTTCGGCAAAGGTGGCTTTCACAAACATGGCTCCTAGAGCAAAGCCCAGGGCGCTGTCTGTGTCGCTGACGCACAGCTTCCAGCGTGGCGTGCAGCTCTGCAACGTCAAAAATCAACAAATCCAGACATGTTAGGGGAAAAATGCATCATCACTGTAGTTAAGATCCATCTATTTGGAATTAGATTTTCTTTCAGTGTGTCACATCTTTGTTTAACCCACTTCGTCTGCTTCAGTTAGTCACTGCCTACATTTCCCAGAATTAACATGACAAACCTACGAGAACGTGGGTGGACTTGTATTATTCAGCCACGGCCTCCGTGTGGAGGTGGAGAAAACTCTGCTGATGGTGAAACAGTAGCGAAAAGAAAGCAAGACATTGAGCGTGTCTAATAATAGACTTGCTATTTCTCCTGCAAAGCCCTGTGAAAGTTTGGCGACCCAGCCAATCTGTTCCTGCTTCAAGCCCAGTGCATGCTGGGATAGCCCCCCCCCCCCCCCTTATGACTCTGAACTGGATAAGCATGTATTTAAAATGTATGTTTTTCTCACTATATGTGAAGTGGGGACATACACTCCCAACAGCAATACAAAACTATATCAAAATATAGTTGTAAATATGTTTTTAGGCTTTTGGGATATATACACACACACACACACACACACACACAACATAAACTAGCTGTCCCTATATGTCAAAGTTATTATCAGGTGAAAGGAAGGACAAGGACAAATGAGGATGCATGCATACATAGATAGGGAGGTACAAGGTCAGAGTGAGGAAATGAGAAGCGCAACAAGAAGTTGTAAATGCGTGTACAGATGGAAAAAGAGTCTCGGCTGCACTCTCACATAACACGGACACACAAAGAGACATGCATAGTAAGTTTTGGGGATTGTTATTACAGCTTGACCCCAGTTGAAAACAAGCTCAAGGAAACAGGATCTTGCTCAGATAACAGCCGGGTCACCGGAGCCGTCACAGTCCAACAGTACGACTTGTTTAATGTACACTAAGACGGGATGTGTGTGTTAAAGTCTGATTATCTTTCACTATGTGTCGAATTCATATCTCAGTTCATAGAACACTTTCTCCTTTATCGTAGATTATTTTTGCCTTGATTAGCGGTGGATTTAAGATGTACGTCTCTCGACCCGAAGCTGAATGCAACAGTAACGTCCCCGTCCACAAACAACGTCCCAATCACTCTGGAAAAGCCGCAGCCTTTGCTTTGAATTTTGTTTTCATTGGAACTATTTCTTTGGTTGAAAGTAGTTCCAAACTGCTCACAGCGAGGTCTGTGGGACATAGTTCCTGACAGAGACGTTGCATTGAGGCGCCACAAACCTACACGGTTACTGATATAGGCCACACAATCAGGGTTGTCCAGCAGACACTGTGTTCAGTACATTTCTCTTTTAAAAAGCTAAATAAGGAAATCAGGTTGCTACAGGGAGACAAAGGGGAGAGGTCAAGTGACAAGCTTTGTAAAATCAAGCAGTTTGGCTTTGGGCCATTTCCTCTGCCAGTATATATTAGACTGAAAAAACAAAAGAACAGCAACTAAGAGATCCAGTTCACTAACATGCTAAAAGTACATTATGTGGACGACAGTCTGCCACAGAACTGTTTCCACTTTCACTGCTTAATCCCACCTCTTTTCTTTTTTTAAATGCTGGATTACAGGAAGTGTAAAAGTCCTACATTTCATCTCTCACCTTCTTTGTTCCGTACATGACCTCAAGGAAGCGCTGCTCTGCATCCTGGAACCTTTGGTCCAAAATGGACACCATCTTCCTCACCACCTTCATTATCATGTAGTTGTTGAGCAGGCTGAAAAAGGAAAAGATCAACTTCATTGTTTCGTTGCCCTTTGCCTGCCTGACTGTTTAGCGTTGTGCCTTTCCAGTCGGAGGACTAACAACCTGTGTTTGACCCATAAATGGAAAGAAAACTATAAATTCCTAAAAAGGTTCTGACCTTTTATTTGTTTTAATGATGAGCTCAGAAACTTGCTGGAGGTATTCTCTGGCATAAACAACCACCGGCTCGGACTCGTTGAGGGGCACGGGAGCAAACACTTCTGTGAGGTAAGGCATCCAGTCCACTGCAGGAACCAGAGTCTGCAGAGACGCAGATTAAAACAAAAAGAAACTGAGACAAAGAACATAAATATGTATGCTTTCTTTACAGTCCCACATCCTGCAGATTTACGTTTTCACAAAATGTAGCTCTTCCCTTTCTTTGGTACATCGCAGGAGTCATGATTTGTAGACAATGATTATCTTAAGTGCCGTGCGTGGTTGTCGTTTTATCTGTCGGATCGCTTACCGACAGATCCTTGGCCTCCATCTTATGGTAGATGAGCTCCTCGTCTCTTCTCTCCTCCTGAGGGACTGTGATGTTGGCCAGGCTGGTTTCAAAGTCCACGATCTCCTCCATCACCGTCCGGGATGTCTCCTCAGAGCCACCCAGAAGAACCCCCAACTCCGTCAGGAAGGTGAGGTATGCCGACAGATACTGCAAAGTCCAAGCAGGCAGACATGAGTGTGTGTGTGTGTGTGTGTGTGTGTGTGTGTGTGTGTGTGTGTGTGTGTGTGTGTGTGTGTGTGTGTGTGTGTGTGTGTGTGTGTGTGAGAAAATTCAATTAGGAAAGTAATCCTAAACTATGCAAACACTATGCAGCCGTCTTTTTTCATTCTCATTACAGAAAATTCCACATCTGATGACCTGACTTTAGATTTAATATATTTTACTTTTACTGTCCAAAGCTTAACCAATGTGAGACCATATTACCTTTTCATTTGCTGTTTTGTTGAGGTAGTAATCCCGTGAAGGTAGCCCCAGGCTGGACTGATCCACCTAGAGTCAAGAGAAACATTTTCTGACTTTCTGTTCAGCCTCCATTTCAACCACCAATCACAGGCGACCTTTTGTTTTCATTCCTGCGTTGCCAGCGTGCAGGCTAAAAGTATAAGCTTACCAAAGATCATATTTCTGCTGTTTCTTACGCTCTCGTGACGCCCTGCAGCGGGACTGAACTCTCAAACTGTCAGCGTGAAACCAACACCGCTGTGATTATGAGTGGATTGTGCACAGAATAATCAGCAGAGATAAAAAGCTGTCCCCTGAGGGAAGTCTGTGGCTTGGAGGGAATTTGATGCAAGATTGATGGTGATGCGATCCAAGGTTTCAGTGACGAAGCACTTTCCTGAGATGTAAATATATAACGACCCTGTAAATAGATAACGACCCTCTCACCTGGATGATGTTACTGTTGGAGTTTTTGGAGTCGGTGCTGACAAACACTGTGAAGAAAGGCGAGGTGCGGTAGTTGGCTGACACCATACGCAAAACTTCCTGGAAGTTGTTCTTGTCCGAAGCTCCGGTCAGGGCCCATCCTCCTATCTGAAACAGGAAGCGTTCAGGTCGACACTGAGAGACCACTTGATACGAGGAAATTGACTCTTAATAGAAATGAAGAAGGATTGAAACGGTGCGTTTGATGTTTGACCGCTTTAGTAAATAAGCATACCTGGCTGATAAGCTCCTCGAGTGGTTTAGCTCCCAATTCTTCAATCTTAGCCTCGTTCATGCAGGCCTGGTAATATCTCTGAGCCTTTTCCTCAGCCTTACTCAGATCCTTTACCGTTGTGTTTTCTGCCAGATAAAAGACAGAAGACTAATGACATGAACATGACATGGGGGGGGGGGGGGGGGGGGGGGAGGCAGCTGAAGACACTGAATTGTAATCTCAAACAAGGACTCTTACCTAATAAATGCTTCATTACAAGCATGTTGTGCTCCCAGAGGTTGCTGAAAGGTCCCCAGCGGGACTTGCCCTCAGGCAGGGGGTTGTTCTTCACCCAGCCCCCACAGGCAAAGTTGTAGAAGTCATGGCAGGGGTCTACGGATCGGTCCAGGGCTCCCATGACAGCACTGGCCACAGTGATGCACGGCCCTGTTAGGCACAAGCCAGGGTGCGCTGCAGGAGGAAAAAAATGTTGTTTACTTTATAGATAGTTCACTTTTAAACCCCTCCGGCTTCTGAGGACCATAGTGTGTAATCTGGAAATATTTCCCTTTAGGTCATGGGAGTTTCCAGACCGTCTTGAAGCTATTATTTCTATAAGAAGTAAAAGATAAGCAACCTGGAGGGGAGCCGGATGAATTCATGTGGACGTTGTAGAACTAAAGTTTAAATCGCTGCTCTTGAAAAAGGGTATTTAACTGGCTCACAGATAAATGTCGTCGCTGCTTTTGTGCGTTAAAGCGATTGGACGGGCAGCACAAACACAAACGCTGTTTAACAGGAACAAAACTACGAGACGTGTTTAGAGAAGGTACAATTCCAGCGGACAACTCTCCTCTAATACGCCACTTACTGTAAGAACTTTCCCCATCTGTCCATATAAGGTATGTAGCAGAGACGGAGACAAAGTTACGAGCAGTGATGAGATTAGTACCCCGAGGAGAATTCATCCTTGTTCCTTTTATTATTTCAAAGTGTGACCTGACATGCGGTTCTGAATGGGAGGAAGTAGCATTAAGTTTCCAATGGTAAATTAGAGGAAACAAGCACAGATGAGACCGCGCCTGGACAAGCCCTTTTTCCATAATGAACAAACTCAAGGGAGGGATTAAGAGTTGTTTTTAGGGCATCTTAGCCGAAGGTGTGGCTTTGGTTTAAAATAAATAAATAATAAACCACATATACTGTATTAAATAGCACAGCTCTGTAGTTTTAAGGCTGGATAGAAAAACCCCAGAGCACCTCGAGATGGATGTGAATCGATCTTTTGTTGTCATTATAAACAAAAAGTAGTGCCCATTTCAGGAGTCGGGTAACACTTTGGAAAATACGAGAGTTACCAAGACTAACACCACCTTCATGTCTGTTCAGTAATTGTGCAGCTGGAGACTAGCAGCCAGTTAGCTTAGCTTAGCATAAAGACGGTAAACAACTGGCTTTGTCCAAAGGGAACGACAACACCTCTTTACTGGCAACTTTACTTTATTCTTGTTTTTGTATGGATTAAACAAATGCAATATAATGTGATGATTTGTGAGCTTTAGAGGTGCTGGTGGGCGGATGTTCTTCCTTTGTTTGCTTCTCACTGTGTCAAGTATTCATTGCAAGCTAAACTAACCAGCTGTTGACTCATATTTAATGCCAGACATGAGAGTGCTTTCAAACTTCGTCTTATTCTCAGAAAAAAAAAACAACTGAATGTTGAACTCTTCCTCTGAGCCCTTCTCCTTTTTCTTTGCGTGTTTTTATTTAAAAATTAATCTTTCTTGCTGTTCAGGCTGCTTTACGGAGCCCACAGGTGTTTCTTTTCAGTGCATGTCACCAGAGCATTGGGTTTTAATAGAAGTTCAGACTCACTCTGTTTGTAGAAGACCCCAGTCGTGATGAGAGATACAAACAGGCCGGCGGACACAACACACAACAAAAACAGCAGCCTCCGCTCCGTCTGCGTCCTGTCTTGCCAACATGAGGGACCATGGCCGTGCAGAAGAGTCACCTACACACACACACACACACACACACACATAACAAAAACTTTAAAAGTGCTTCATTTAATCCACTAAATCAAATATGACCATCTTGGTTATAAAACAGAAAATTACTTTCAAATCAGCTTTAAATCACATAATCACACATGCTTAATAGTGTCCCTTTGTTAAACTAATGCTGTGTGGAAAAACATTGTATAAAGTCAAACAGCTTCTCAGAGATTTGACGACAGCTTTTGTTTCAAAGCACAATGGATTCTTTATCGCGGCGCTTTTAAACCTCCTACACAGAAAAGGTTAAGTATGCTGCTATTGTTCCCTCACTTCTAGTGTAACATGCACTCGTAAAGGATATTGTGCTTTTGCCCTGGACATGAATACGACACAATATTCCTGTTGAACCACATCTGCTTTGTTGTGGTGCTTCTGTAAACACAGAGAGTCAACAGCAGATATTCTGCTACGACGCTGCGCACAAGAACATGAAAGAATGAATAAAGTAGAGGAAAGTACATTCTTTGTTGTCAGCTCCTGAACATCTTTTTTAAATCAATGATTGGTGCGGTGGATCGTGAACAAGCGCACTCTGCTGTTGCACCGTTTCTCCGTTTCTCCTGAATGTTGCTTTAGTGGAGGGTGCCAAGGGAGTTTATTTCCTCCAGGAATGATTCCAAGGGTCAGTCACAAATCTTTCACAGGGTGCATTTAGTCCTTTGGCCAGTCTTAAGAGGATCCTCGCTGTAAATAAATGCCAGATCTTGGACCTCACATACATCCTGGGGAAGTCAATTACCGCAGGAGTGTGTATATAAAAGGATCTGATTAAATACTATTAGCTTAGATGAGAGTTCAACAGTCAAACTGAATGTGACCAAATCAAATGTCAAAGCCACAGTGGCTGCTTAATCCCTGGACCTCAGAGAGTTGGGTTGGTTTGGACCCAAACTGTGTTTGTGGGTGTAACTCTGAAAATCCCTCCGCTCAGCCTGTGCCCTTCCCAACTTCCCCTATCGATTACACCCAAAACCACAGCGAAATGATGATGGCAGACTTATGTCAAAGTGTTGAGTTTAAGCACTCTGTTTGAGCTCTTGTGGGTTTATTTTTGGTCAAATAAAATATGTGTGGAATGAGGGCTTGTTCTGAGGTTCACAAGTAGAAGAACAATGAATGAAAAAGGTCTATAAAAAAAAGAGTGCTTATGAAAGTTCCCGGGGAAAACAAAAACTCATTTAAAAAGGAGAGTGTGAAGCAGCCTGTGTGTGCAGATGGGGATTCAGGCCCGTTAAGACTATATCCCAATAAACATTAATGTTACAAAGGATTTACGATTTTAAAAAGGAAAGTGTGTTTTAGGTCTCTTTTGTAAAACAAACACTACAGTTATTTAGCTTCTTCCACAGTGCAGCATCTGTGTAGCAGGTTGAGGTGTGTAACATATTATGGAGGCTCCAAAGAAACACATTGTGTTTCAATAGGAAAAGATCTTATATCCCATGTCGACAGATCACAAGTTATGTTATTTTCCATTAGGTTAGGTGTGAAACCCTCAAAGGCCTATTCTTATTCCCCCCCCCCCATGTACAGTATAATAATACAGCACTGACAGTAGCCCATTCTCAGAACAGGGTGTTGGCATGTTTACCTGCATGGGTGATGATGGGTACACGTCGTCAGCCGTGGAGTCCACCAGGTCCTCCTCATCCAACGTGGCTCTCTTATACGATGACATCTGAAAGGTCAAATTGAGAAAAGACTCTCTCAGTGCCTCCATGTTCCTTTCTCACTGATGTGTGTTTGTGTGTGTGAGAGAGTGTTTGACGTCTATTCCTCGTGTGAGGCTTCAAGGTAGTGTTTTCCCTCTAAAATCCATCAGGGGGCATTTGGTTTGTCTGGTTAGAGCACTTCCACTCAAACAACACGAGTTGTGTGTCAGTCCTCTCCTTTCAGAAGCACTTTTCTGCTCCCTTCAACCCCAACACCTCTCACAGCCCCCATGGCGTCAGGCAGATACCACCCTAGTGTCAAATGTCACAACACCAACAACAAAAAAACGTCCTCAACAAAAGTCCTTGTAAGATCTCCTCGTGGGTCCGCTCTTCCTCTTTAATAGTGCTGCGGCTCTTCCTGGGCAAACTTTGTTCTGGACTTCCTGCTCAGCCCAGTCTATGCAAACACGCCATGAGAAAAGACGGCACAAGCGGAAAACAGGAAGGAGCGCTGAATTGAGCGACTTACATGACTGAGACAGAGTGTGTGCGTGCGTGTGTGTGTGTGGGAGTGATTGTGTGATTGTGTGTGAGTGCATTCCCCAATGTGGATTCACTTAGATTTGGGGAGGGAGCTTCACAGTTGTAGTTCACACCCAGTGTCTTTTCTACAGGACATGATTTACTCGGGGGAGGAGCCCGGGACATACATCCTCCTCCCACTACATGCTTGTACTCGCTGCCCATGGCGACCGTTACCTGATAGGCAGCTCGTCTCCAGTGTGTCCCCCCCTCACCCACACAGCCACTAACACAGGACACAGACAATGCATCTTAAATAGGATACTCAGTAAATGCAAGTCAGGTTAACCGTAAAGGTTTAACTCAACCTCCAGACATTACAGCTAAACTGCCTAACATGTCTACCGTCCAGAGAAACTCTATTTATTTATGATGAACAATTCCAACAAATAACACGTACGGCTGAGCATGTGCACGTTCCTCATGTTGTTCAAGAGGTAACAACTAACAACACTTAACCCCATCAGTCCCAGCGTGACCCATCAGTCCGGCCCGTACTTTATACGATCAAACTAATTACTGATTTTGTTTGAAAGAAATCAAAAGTTGAGTCGTAGACACATTCCTTTAGCTGAAACATGTTTACATCTGATTCTCTGACCCTACAGTGGCAGCAGCGTCAGGAGGCTAATGATTAACTTCAGCTGTCTGCAGCCTGACGGACACACGGCTCGCTGCAGACAGCTTGCTCAACATCGATGTGATACAGGGTCATAGATGTAACTCCTGACTATACTTAATCTACCAGGACAATCTCAGTCTCTCTTCTTCTGCACAGTCACCTTCATGCTCATGGCTTCCCGTGTTAACATCCACTGAGCACAAGACGAACCAGTGACTCTACATCAATGTTTACTTGATTTCATTTTCTCATAAACAGAACCAGGAGGCAAGCCAGTGGCAGATCCATGCTTTATTTTATCTCCCACTTGTTTTATGTAAACATGTCACCGAGGGAAATCTCATGTTCCCACCGCAAGCATTTCAGGGAATTCAAGGCACACCAGATTCCTGGTAACTTTCAGACAAGATGCCGCAAATCAACCCAAGTAACGCAGGGAAGAGGGAACTGATGTCGGCCTTACCTCGACTCGAACAACAAATACAATCATTTCTTGTGTTATCGTGTTTTTACTCTGAGTTAAACCCAGCACCCGGCCAGCTATGTCACATTATCGGCTTATAAAAAGGACTGTTGGGACAAAAGATGGAGGACTAAAGTGATGAGATGCAGAGAGGGAGGGAGGGAAAAAGAGGCCAGAGAATTGTTTTTAAAACACTTTCAATTTCATAAATGGCTTCAAATGACCTATAGCTGAGAGAGCACACACAGACGCACACACACTTTTTGAATTTAGATTTCATGCATACTGTGGTGTGTAGGGACGTCACGAGAACCTACAGTCCTGCAGGCACCACAGACACCAGCGCTCGAGACACTGACAGTGGCATCGAATCAGGTATCGAGATTCGTGGAACTTCACTGATATCGACTTCTGCATTTCTGGTGTTGCGACATGGTGATGTGTACTTTATACGTTTTCCTAAATCTGTCATAGTATGAAGATAAAAACATTGTAATATATTGAATCGTAACCCTGTGTAAGGATACTGGTCACTAGACTATACACAGCCCTATGTTTTAATCATGTGGTCCACAATGCTGAACAAACGACTATTCACTGGCACAGACCAGTGTTGTTGTCGCACACACACACACACACACACACACACACACACACACACACATTCCTCGGCACACAATCACTGTTTTTGAACACTTTCCTGGAATTGGGGTCTGTGCAGATGTGCTTGCACATGTTGCCACACAGATTGACCTCCCTGAGCCGAATCCCTGCTTTACTGACAACACCGCTTTTCCCTTTCCCTTTCCTGATATATCCGATATGATATTTGGTGATTCTGTGGAGTTTTGTAGCCGAGTTATTATTTCCCACTCTGTATCCTGATCCACATTATCCCGGAAAGTGTTGAAAATCATTCCTAAAGTCATCAGCATGCCTTGACTTGAGTGAACACTGTGTAAAACGACATCTGTAAAAACTACGGAGGAGTCCCTGCTGATGTCCTAACTTTCTGGAAGTCACGCTAGGTGGCAACTGGGAGCCATTTCAAATTAAAAATGATGCAACTACCACAATAATAGTCTCAAGGCCAGTTTGTAAATCTCCTATTGTGTCTCCCAGGGCGTGAAGAAGTGTTCCCAGAGCTGATACTATGAGGGGACACCATCCCACGGTTCTTGGAAAAGACGCAAGGCCGCGGCCTTTGAGCGCGGCTGTAAACCACAATCATGCGTCAGTAATTCGTCACTGATCCTGCAAACCAGACGATTATTTGTAGTGCGGGGGCATTCCTCCAAGAATAACTGGAGCATGTTTGTGTTTGGGTGCTGCACGTACTGTAGCGTACAGTGTTTGACAGTTTGTTTCTGAAGAGAAACATTAAAAAGCAGGACACGGATGTATTGAAGAAAAGAAGGAATAGTGTGAAGAAATGAAGCTGGCAGGAGTTAAGCGTGAGGAAGGAGACTCGAGGTGATTTATAGGAGTGTTTGACGTAAGATGGCAGTAAACACATTTTGCATTAGAGGAAAGGCGGCTCAGTTAACCGCCATGGTAAGCCAGTCAGATGCAGGGGCGAGATGTGGTTTCAGACCACAAGAGGAACGGAAATTAAAGACTACACACAAAACACATTCTCAGCAACAATCTAAGCCTCATGTTCTGTGTGACAAGTTAGCGGAACTGTGATTGAAGTCATTTTTCTGTTAAAATACAACTTCTGCTTCTCAGTGTCGTAAACCTCTCCGTCACATGGACATGACACAGACAACAACCACAGTGAAAACAAAACATCCTCTTCAGGCTTAAAGCTATCAGTGGACCCTTTTTTGTGAATCCCAAAGGAGAGCAGCGAGGTCGGGAAAACATTCCAGAAATACCACACTGCCAAATGTAAACACGACCACATGTCTTACTACAACAAGAGGAAACAAAGCGCAACAGCTTTATCTCACCTGAAGGTAAACACTCGGGCTGGAAGATAATTCAATAGGATCATTTATCATCTTTTTAAATGGCATCATGTTGTGATTAAATCATATATTGAGATTAGCTAAATTAGTCTAAATTGATAATAAACAGGCACATACTAATTCAAATTTCTAAGAAAATCTGATGGGAATATCATTTTAAGATTGCGGTTTTGTTTGCACATAAAAAAAAAATATATATTTAAAAAATATATATATATATATTATATTTAAGATAGATAGATAGATAGATAGATAGATAGATAGATAGATAGATAGATAGATAAAATATATATATCTATAATAATAATAAATAAATAAATATAATAAATAATATAAAAAAATATATATATCTATAATAATAATAATAATAATAAATAAATAATATAATAAATAATATAAAAATATATATATATATATCTATAATAATAATATAATAAATAAATATAATAAATAATTAAAAATATATATATAATAATAATAATAATAATACTAATAATAATAAATATAATAAATAATATTAAAAAAATATATAATAATAATAAATAAATATAATAAATAATATTAAAAATATATATATAATAATAATAAATAAATATAATAATATTAAAAATATATTATATAATAAATAATATTAAAAATATACATGTATTGTATAAGAAAATATATTAAAAAAATTATATATATATATTTTATTTTTATTTTTTTATTAAATGAGAAAAAAAACTCAGTACTTTTTATTGTGATACATGTATACAGGAGTATATACAAAAATAGGCTTCACCATGAGGTTATTTCCTATAGACTATTTATGACTTACAAGAAAACATGCTTTATCGTGATATGTATAGTTATCAAGATATAAAAATGACCTATCCTATATCCTGATAGAAGATTTTGGCCATATCCCCCGGCCCTACGTTGCACACGCATGGCAACTATATTATGCATGAGGTTGTTTACTGCAGTGGAACAAGCTGCCACGTACTGTCCTTGACCTGCATGCGAGATCTTGACCCTGTGCAATGTACTGCATGTCCTCGTGTTTGTAAATGTATTGTACGCTCACATATCAAATGTAGCAAACAAACAAACAAACAGAGATAATGACTCAATATGAAGACGTTACTAAAAACCGCCGCTAGCTGCTTCAGCTCTAACAGTTTATCTTTTGTGTGCAGTCTCCTGTGTTTCTGCCTGAAAGCCACAGATTAGAAAAAGTTGTCTCAAGCTCCTGACTGCTGACGTCAGGACGGCACTGGAAATGTCTTTCCTTTCACAGCACACAAGAGACGTTTCCTTTGCGGAAAACAAAGTGTTAGCAAAAAAAAGCCAATCAGCTTTTTCCTGCTCTGGAGTAGGATTGTTAAACTAAGCTGAGGGACAAATCATAACACTTTTGGTTTATTTTTAGTTGTGCATGTGCACTGTTGCTTTGAAAAGAAGAATAAAGAGCTTGCATTTTCTCTCACATGGTTATTTATATGTAGGCTGCAGCTCCGAAATTCTTCAGATTCCTGGTTGACAGAGGACTCCTAATAATTCTTCTGTGCACGTTTCAGGTATTCTGACGTATGTGCAATTCTCAAATAGCACCCAGTGAAGTATCACCGTATAGCTACTGCAAGCATCCAAAGTTTAATATTCAAATCAGCCCCTGATGCACCGTGTCGTAAAACACACAAAGATACTCTCCATTTACATTCTATATTATACCATAAATGTAGTTTATGGGATTTTTACATCACCCAAATGTAATTCAAGAACTCCTACTTGATTTTTTCTTCTGCATAAATTCAGAATTAAGGGCGTGGCATACGGATAGATAACAGGAGATTACCTGTTCCTGCTGTCGTTATGGCGCCCTGCAGCAACACTCACAATCACACCTAGGTAATGAATAACAGCAGAGCTCACCGAGCGCAACACGTCCAGAGCCGTGTAATGTTATTAAACCTATCAATCACTCAGACATTAGCTTGTACTATTAGTGATCTTCGCCTTTGCAATAAAAAAATAAAAATGTAAATCCCTGAAGCAAGTCTAATAATATTCACCCTACAGGTTTGAAACTGTTGTTTTACGTGCTTCAGGAGTCAGAACATCTTATAATAAAGCAGGAACAGTCCTCGAATGATAAAGAGTAAAAAGACTTTCTGCCTGTGACACCAAGAGACCAAGCGGATTTGAAAGTGATGAAATATTCACTTTAGTAATAAATCAGCTTTGATAACTTACATCCAAGTGTGCCTGTATCCAAACAGATGTTTCCTACTTTAACTGGGTTAATTTCCTCTTTCTGCAAAGAAAAAAAAAAAGACACAAAAGATGTTTGCTCAATCTTTTTCATCACTCTTTCAACCGATTTACAAAAATGATCCCTCATTATGCATTATGAAATGTTACATCTTCCATTCTTAGTCCAAGTTCAAAAGTTAGTGTTTGCTTCAAGGTATTTTTTTTAGTTTTTATTGATGATATTTTTCAGGTAGTTGCTTACAATCTCCTCTCTAAGACCCCAGATGATAGATGAGCTCATAAAAATCCAAGCTAACATTTAGACAGTGAAGGTAAATATTAGCTTTAAGCCACTGCGACCATTAGTTCAAGCAAAACAAACATGCAACTGCATTGTGGGTACACACTCATTTTGGTGTGTAAGATGTGGTTTTGGTTGCAGCTGGAGGATTTATTCAGCATAGAGGCTAAACTGTTATACAGGCCACTGAGAAATGTTGAAATGTTAGGCAAGTTTTGGAGGCTATGTGACTCACTGAAAAGTACCAGAACATGAGAAGCTCAGATGGGGAACATCAGGGTGAAAGATGCAAGAAAAAAGTTAGAAGTAACCTGAAAAAGCCTGCAAACAGGCTATTTTATAAGGAAAATATAATGTAAAGTAACCTTAAACATGGAATATTAAACTGATAGAAGATTAAAACACAATGTATCTGCGGTAAATCCATCCAAGGTCCCGTATTCATCCAACGTTATATCATGTGTAGCTTTGTAAGAAACATTATCCCATAATTACTTTACTTTACTGCGTAATTTCGTTAGGAAAACAAGAAGTCTCGTGTCAACAAGCGTGTAGAAATCAATCCCGGCGTAGAAGTCACCACGTGATGTTGTGTCACGCTTCAAAAAGATGCGTGAACGTCACTAAACATTTGATAATTGATAATTCACTTCACGGTATGTGTGAGTAGAGGACATGTTTCTTACCGTGCTGTCAGAAGGTCCGACGCCACTCTCCGTGACTCCGGTGTGCCTTGTGCCCGGGGACAGCGAGGGAGCCTCAGCTGCAACAACCAAAGACACTGCGCTTCTCTGTCAAGATAGTTCACATCCCTCTGGAGAGCACTCCGCTACACCCCGGAAATCATCGTTTCTATATAAGGGGGGTGGGGGTGGGGGGGCTATTTTGACAATCTAGTGTTGTTCTCTCAGGATATCCCGGGGTGTAAGTGTGAAAAACTTACTGAAAAAATAAACTTGCAACCACCACTCTTGAATCTTACCTTGTTTTTAAGCATTTGGTGGTCTGTTTTGATTATTAGTCCCCACCTGATATATAAATATACAGCTAACCTAGGCCTATAGCTCACTTTAAAGCACAGTCCCACATGTAACAGCTGAGATAACACTGAATAAATACAATATTAAAGGATAAATAAAGAATCAAATATTTCAATTGTATTGATTTAAAAAAGTTATTAGACATTCAAAATGTTACAACCTGTCCACGCGCAGTAAAATATCGGCCTATGTTTAACGTGTAAACATGTAAATGCTTTGCATCTTGTCTTCAAGGACCCCCTTGAAGACAAGATGATTCATCTCAAGGGGTTTATCCTTCTAGTAAAGGTTCATAAACTTTAACGTACACTGTTAAGAATATATGACCGTTAACGCCTGTCTGAGTGCAGCTAGCTAACTGTCATCGTTCATCAAGCGGTTCAAGTGCCTGCGACCTTGTTTTATAGCAACTCACAATACTACCAGCAATTTACAGTATCATAAAGCTCACGGCAGAATAGAAAGGGAAGGGAGGAAAAGCAGAAGCTTCGCTATTGTCAGTGCATGCTCTCTCTGGGCCTTTAGGCGACTGGGTCTGCGTCTGCTCTGTTAGTGTACATATTGATTTTCCAGGAAAGACTAATGAAAGAACATAGGTTGAGTTCTAAAAAGCAGGCTTTACACAGAATAATCAATCCTGTTGAGTACAGTGGGATACAAATATTCAATAACAGGCTAGCTACCCCCAACATATACACGCTATGCTGAAGCCTATTTGTCTAAGTGGTTGGGGGAATTAGATGCTAATTAACCAACAACAAAATAAATCTATCAAATAAAGAAAACAGGGGTGAAGATATTACATCCCATATTATGATTGAGATTGTTTTTACATATAAAACTGTTCAGCTGCCACAGTGACATCTTCAGGAGGACACAGGAAACAGCAAGCAGCCTATAATTACACTGCAGCATCACATCAATGTGATTATAATTCAGAGCATATCTCTATTTAATAGGATTTAATAAACTAAAATGTAACCAATATAATTATTTTACCAGCAATATATTAGGTCTACTACGTTATATATAAGCTATATCTGTTTTTCTTATTTTATTTTTATTTTTTTGCTGTTTAGTTAGTTCACAGTGATAAAAAGTAACTAGGTATGTTTACTACAGTACTACTGTATACTTAAAAATAATTATGAGGTACTTGTACTTGAATAACTACATTTCAGAGGCAAATATTGTACTTTTAACTTAAATTTTCTTGACCGCTGTAGTTTTGTAGTTACTTTACATTTTGTAACGATGGTACAGATTATATTCTTTTGTTGAGTTTTGTGTAGTTTGTATTGTCTTCACTTTGGTGCATTTTAAAGGGCTCGTAACAGGCATTGCAAACACATTTAGGCAAGAAATGTTGTGGTTTATGGCCCATGATATATCATTTTAAAAAACATTACATAAATTAAAACATAACTAGGGAAGCTAAAATCCTAAAATATGATAATATATGATTATTAATTCCACTCTACAGTATTTTAAATTGTACTTTCTATCTTATATGTATATATATTTGACTTATTCCTGCATTTTACTTGCATCATTATGTCACTATTTTATGTCTTAAGTATACTGTATGTTACATTGTAGGAGGAGGAACTTCTCGTAATACTTAAAGTAAAATGTTAAATGCAGGACTTTTACTTATGGAGTTTTTCTAAAGTGTTAGTGACAGTAATGATGGTGCACTGTCCCTGAAGCAATGCATCGGCCGTCAGACAGGCGGAGCTCTCGGTCCATCTTCTCCCACAGCATGGGTTATTTCTACAGGTTTTTTGTTTTTTCCCCCCCTCTCCCTCGTGGGATACAGACCGCTATTCTCATACCCCCAGAGCCAGAGCCGAACAACTATGGCCTTATAAAAGGGACTGAAAGCAGCGACGAGCACACACATTTCTCATTTCACGGTGAAAGACTGAATGAACTGCAGCCACATGTGGATCAAACGTTAGACTTTTGTAACGGAAAACGCCACTTGCAGTAAGTAAAACAACAATATAACTTTGTTTTTTAACCAATAACAGGTTGAATTATGTTATCGAAAATTATAGTTAGTCTACAGGTTGTTTTTTTTTATGCATCTTTCCTCCGAGCATCTGCTCTGATAGTGCTGCCAGTTCATCCTTGTTGTTCAGATGCAATGTCAAATAATCTAGTCTGGGTTTTAAAAGATGGAGTTTTGTTTTTTGGTTGACAGTTTCACCTCGACTAGTGGTGTTTATATCAAGTTTTTTCCGGATTAAGTGCTCGACGAGTTTAAATATTATACTTTTGATAAATGTAAATGTATCTAAGCCAGACAGGAATGCGTGTTGTATGTTTTGATAGCAACATGAAAGTCTTTTAGACAGTTGCAGATTATAGAAGTGCTTGCAGAGGAGTCATGGTTTTCGCTGCACATTCATCCACACCCCTTTAATGTGTAGGACGTTGCAGTAAAATGCCATTTTGGCCCTTTTTTATCTTATGTTTTTTTTTTTTTATGTGGTTTGGACTTTTGCATATATATATTTGAGAGTTTGGGGGCATGCACAAGTTTAGGAAGCTCTACTTTGGACTGACGCAAACCATTAAGTATCTTTTATTTAGCTACATATTCACACATAGTGACAGATCAGATACTCAAACAAAGAAAAAACAAGAAATCTCCCCAGGATGAAGTTCATTGCCTATGTGAAAGCTGTGAAAACTGAGAAGAGAACACAATCTTGTCAGATTTAGGACGAGGCACAGCTCGATAAATGTAGAGTTTTGGAGGCAAGCTTCTCATCTATCAGCTCTCCACTCCTGAGCATAATTAGAAGCCTAATCCTTGTTTTAGAGCTGCTACCTGCTGGAGTCACACGGTACGTTCCCGTGTGACTTGCCCCAGGCTTCAGGCTCAGGAAGGAGCTCAGGACTGTTTTTGGTGCTGGGGAATTTCACCCACTTTGACACCAGATGGATACTTTGGAGCAGCCAAATGCTTGGTGACATCATGATTGATGACGTGGGACTTCCTTTAATACTGACCACTGTTGTGTCTGGAATCCTGCTGGTGGCTGTGGTGGCACTGGCTTGCTTCTTTTGCTGCAGACTGGCTGGCTCACTGCACCTGGGCGGACCTGGCAGTTTTTAATAGCCACCGACTACCTCTAGCCTGATTCATCCGAGGAACAATAAAAAAAAAAAAACTGGCTTCATGCATTTTGGATTATTACTGTCGCTTCCATTGACTTCTGCCAGGTTGGTGCAGTAGTTTCCCTTTGGTTCAAGTTTGCCTGTTTCTTATTAAACCAAATTGAGCCTTGCTGTCATGATCTTGGTTTTCTGTTTCCTGTTTTATTTTGAAGTTTCACTCCCCCTTGTGTCATGTCTTGTGTTACTTCCTGTCCTGGTTTTCTTTTCCTTGTGATTGTTGATTTGTTCCTCCTGAGTCCATTCTTCCTGGCCTTGTGTCTTTCTCGCCAAGCTGTGTCTCGTTCCCATCATTAGTTTCTGTGTATGTATAGCCCTGTCTGTTTCATTGATGTTACCTGGTGTCTACCTCTGATTGGTTTGTGTTACTTTGGATTTAGCTTTGTTTTATTAAAGGCTCACTTTTTGTTATATCATCGTCTGTTTACTGCATTTGGGTCCTCCCTTTTCCGGAACTGTAACACTTGCCCAGTTACTAGTTCGAGCAAGCTTTTTGGAAGTGATCTTTCCAAGCTGTTTGGAATTGTATTCTATTTAGTATGAAAAGGTGAAGTTAAAAAGCTATGGTGCTTGTTTAGTACATGACAACAAGCTACATCTTAGTGGGAAACACAAAATAGAGAGCTATTAAACGATACAATTTCACACAACCTTGTCCATACTAAAAAAACAAAAACAAAACCGAAGCATTCTTTTAGAGTTGCACAGGTGAAAGGTTTCTTTGCGATAAAAGTATCTTGAGGTTTTTTTTTTTTTTTTCTAGGTTGACGTGTCCAGTCAATCATTCGCTGTTAATCGGCTTTGTTATGGCCCTTAAACCTCTCAGTGCTATGAAGCTCAATCCCATTAAAATGACCTTGACGATAAGCGCAGGGAAGAAAGGAGGAGGGTGTGAATAATTACAGATAAAAGCCTGACTGGCCAGGACCCAGAAAGGGCCCCTGTTGTGACTACTTAAATTCACAGTGAGGCCTCCAGCTTAACTTTACCAAGCTCTCCTTTTCTCTTCTGCTGCAAAGCCTGATGGACCTAAACGTTTTTTTTTTTTTTTTTTACTAAGACCAGGTTCAACGACGCACACACACACATCTTTCATCAACACAGCTTTGATGACATGAAAACAGACCATTGGTTGCATTATTCAGCCTTATTTAGAAATCCCATGTGAGAGAAGGGAGCAAGTTACGCTGTCCTAGGTCACAGCTGAAGTCTGATCTTCTGCTCGACTGTGAGAATATTGTTTACGAAGTTTACTAAGTTAAAGTATATTTGCTTTTTAATAGGTTTTTCTTTTGAAACTCTACTTTGTTTACTGCTAGTCTTGATAGCTGTTGAGAGAGTTTCAATTGATAGCCATCGGTCAGGGCCTTCTGGGTAACTGATTGCAGTGGATGTGGCTAACACAACTGTAGCCACCCAAGTAATCATGTCTAAAATTTAAGGAAACAGCATTCGTTTTGAGAAGCATCGGCAGCGTCATCTGATGAAGACTCAGGAAAACAAAGACAAAGGAATCTTTTGCGGGAAGATAAGTGGGAAGCAAAGCCAACATTAAGTGGCCAAGAATCTGTCTGCTTGTACTTCCCTCTCCTTATTCAAATGTGTATATTTCCCATTCTTGTTTTTGTGAAACACTCTTAGAGAGGCAAGAGGCACACTTGACCCTTCTGAAGCGAAAAACTACAGACCTGTCTCTCTTCTTCCATTTCTTTCCTAAAATATTTGAGCGTAAGGCCTTCAATCAACTCTTGTCTTACCTTCACCAGAACAATGCTCTTGATCTGCACTAATCTGGGTTCAAGGCCACTCAACTGAGACTGCCCTCCTTGCTGTTACTGAGGAACTTCACACTGCTAGAGCAGCCTTCCTCTCCTCTGCTGTCATCCTTCTGGACCTCAACTAATTCTGTCTTTTCCAAAGTCTGAAACCCAGGTGGAGGAACAAATCTCTGCACGTCTGGCTGACATCTCTCAGTGGATTTCCGCACACCACTTGAAACTCAACCTCGACAAGACCAAACTGCTTTTCATTCTGGGCAAGGGTTAGGGTTAGGCTCTCCCAACCAAGACCTTACTATCAACATCGATTGTTTCCCCGAGTTTGTGACGAAAAGAGAGCTGAGCCAGAAGGCAAAGCTCTCAATCTACCGGTTGATCTTCGTTCCTACCCTCACCTATGGTCATGAAGGCTGGGTCATGACCGAAAGAACGAGATCACGGGTACAAGCGGCGGAAATGGGTTTTCTCAGACGGGTGGCTGACGTCTCCCTTAGAGATGGGGTGAGAAGCTCAGCCATCCGAGGAAGCTCTTCCACCATTTTGGAGCCAGGATAGCAAACCAGTTTATTTGATGGGTATCTGGGTCCCACTCGCAGTGAGGGAATAGCGAGCCGATTAATCAATGCAGAGTGACGCGAGCGAGCTTGATGTATGGTTGGACCATGGCCTGGATGTAGGAAGGGCCTGATCCATTCACAGTACAGTAGGCCAGCACCAGTGTCTTGAAGCAGATTTGGGCAGCTACTGGTAACCAGTGACAGGAGCGGAGTAGTGTGGGAGAACTTGGGTAGATTGAAGACCAGTGGGGCTGCTGTATTCTGTATGAGCTGGTCGAATGGCATATGTAGTCCAGCCAGGAGGGAGTTGCAATAGTCAAGGCGTGAGATGACAAGAGCCTGGACAAGAACCTGCATCGCCTTCTGAGTGAGTAGAATACGTATCCTCCTGATGTTGTAAAGCATGGGTGGGGAACCTCCGGCCTCCGGGCCGTATGCGGCCCGTGAGACAATTTGAGCCGGCCCTCGACGTAATTCATAAATGCACGCAAGAAAATATTTTTCCTGGCCAAGGTCAGGGTCCTTGAACACAACACGAGCGGAACGTGTCATCACGTGGTCACGTCATGTCAAAAAACTTCAATATTAAACGAGACGGTCGTTGACATCAGTGAACGCAGCGCGGCGAGTGTAAAACCTAGAAAGGTGGATGCGGAATGTCGCACTTTCCAGGAGAAATGGACGAGCGATTATTTCTTTGTGGAAGTAAAAGGCCAGTGGGTCTAGTTTGTGCGTAGTTGTAGACTAGTTTGTGTGTCTAGTTAGCTTGAGGTGATGAAAAATAATCTCAACCGTCATTACTGCATGAAACATGCCGAACTGCACTAGCTGAAAGGACGAGTGCGTTTGGATAAAGTTAACGCTCTTCGGTGGAGTTTGGCCCAACAAGCAGCTCTCTGCAGAGCGTAACATACAAACATGGAAAGATAGAGAGGTAGATCACCACACCAAGAACAGACTGTTCCACCACTGCTGTGCAGTTATCACTGCCATGTGCAATACTCACTTTATTTTCTATCAACCACCTGGTACTTATAATAATTTTTATTATATTTAATTATTGTGTTCTGCCTTTTTACTTCATATGTTCTTTTGCTGTGACGAGATACATTTCCCCGTTGTGGGACTAATAAAGGATTTCTGATAAAACAGAAAGATACTTAGTACGGCCCTCGAAGGATGTTGTAAAAACAAAATGGCCCTTGATAGGAAAAAGGTTCCCCACCCCTGTTGTAAAGAGTGTCTGCAGGAGCGGGCTTTTGCGATGCTGGCCGTCGTCTGTGTGTGTGTGTGTGTGTGTGTGTGTGTGTGTCAGTTAAAGAGAATTATATTTGAGGCGGTACAACATAAGCAAGATGTGTGTTGTTTTCCTGAAACGAGTGTTTATTTAAATCAGAGTAAATGCATATTAAACCAGTTTGTCAGTGTGTGACATGATGGCACAGATGTAATAACTAGTGTTTGTTCTTCTTCTCTCTAGCTGTGAGGTGACTGCAGACAGGCTTTCTCAGCTTCTCAAAGTGGCATGTTAAAGCTGTCTGGAGTAACGTCATCGGCACAGACGACAACATGAAGGTGACAGCCCTGCTAATCATTTGCTCCTGTCTGATGTTGGGGAGTTTGGGGAAGCCACAATTCCCTGGTAAGTTACTGTGTTGTTAGTCAGTCGCCCACAAAAACAACAACAAAATAACTGTCCAGCCGCCTGTAATGCGTCAGATGTTCAGCAAACACGGGAAGGCTTCAAGGTTGTAGTAAATGTTTTGAGCCTTTCATGTATCCAAAAAGATGTCCTGTTTTTTTGTCTTTTTAAACACTGGATATTTTGGTGGTGCCAATAACTTAACAGGAAGTTATTGTTTTAATACATTTTCTCTACAAATGATCCCCCTGCTGCTCTGTAGGAGATACGCCGGAGATGTGTTTTTGTAGTGTAACAACTTCTTAATTTTATAAGAGGTGAGCCTCGTCAAATGTGTATGGATTCTTAACATGTGAATGATTTGACTTATTTGTTGATAATTATAGCTGCAATGATAAATTAATCGATTACTCAATTGTCTGAAAAGTCAATTACTTTGATGTTCGAAATATAATTTTAGTCATTTTTAAGCCAAAATGCTAAAACATTTGCTGGTTTAAGCTTTCTAATGTGAGGTTCTGATCCTTTTCTTTGTCATACATTTTGGACTGTTAGAATGAAGAAACTACCTTGGGCTATGGAAAAGTACAACCGTCATTTTTCTATCCAAAGCTAACCAGACTTGATTATTTTCCGTACACAGAACAAGAGAAGGATCCCAAGTTTTGGAATAAGTGGGCCCAGCGGACCCTGACGAATGCTCTGACGCTGCAAAGCCTCAATAAAAACGAAGCAAAGAATCTCATCCTCTTCCTGGGAGATGGTAAGCCACAACATCCATATGTTTACACCCTGAGTAATGGAAATAAATTATTTTCCAAAATGCTGTGTGAGGTGAAAGCTAGTTACTGCAAAAGGATTTGGATTGCAGTAAGCTAAAGCTGCAGTTAAAAAATAACGTTTTGTCATATATTTACTGAAACTGTTACTTTATCCAGACAGTAGTGCATGAGACAGATGATCTGTGAAAATGTTTCTCTGCCTCCTACTAGTGGGCCTAAAGGCATTTGCAAAATTACACCGATTGCCCTTTGAGTCACAAGATTTACTGCTCCCGTCAAACTATGCAGCGCCGATCAAATATTAATCAAAATGATGTTCCTGCATTGCGTATTTAACACCTCAAATGTTTTCAGAAACATATTTTAGTGGACTGTTTAGTTGTAAAATAAGATAGATTGAGACCCGGCCGCCATGTGGAAAACAGTCGAAGCCAAAATCAAGCACCGCCCACCAGCGAGCCACATTTTCAACTGAACAGTACACTAAAATATGAAATAAAACCAGATCACTGGGCTGCTCATTGATCACAGAGAGAACTTTTATCCTCCATCCACTCTGCTCTCTCTGTTCGGACTATATCGGCACGACATGACATTCTTGCGCACTGCTGCATGCACAGTCATGTTTGCGTAGTTAGAGAATAACAAGCATCATCTTACAACTTGATAAAAAACAAAACGTTGACAAGACACAACAGGGAGTAGAACATGTTTTCAAGACATGCTCTACCTTTTTACCAGGGAACTCACAGGATCCTGTTTAAGAAACGAGACTCGGCTGCACAATAAACAGTTTCCTCTGTGCACCCCTAATGCTCCGCTCCTGTAACATTATGCCTGGCAGTGAACAAACTAGACCTGTGGCAAATGTTTTTTTACACAATATAAATGAAATCAGCACTTGTCACATCTTTGTTTCTTGAAGTATCTGTGTTTGAAGTAATTTGAATCTTAAGAAAAATGTTTTTCCTAACAGCAGCCATCTTGTTCTAACATGTCAAAGAAAGCAACCGTCTTTGAGCACAGCGGTGGATGAAAAGTGTTCACGTTTCTCACGTGCGGTCGCTTTCTTTCCCGCACTGAGGGGAATCTAACGCAATCCTAATGGTCAACATGCGTTTGGTGTTTAGGGATGGGCGTTCCCACGGTGACGGCTGCTCGAATACTGAAGGGTCAGCTGAACGGACAGAGCGGAGAAGAGACGCAGCTGGAGATGGACAAGTTCCCTTTTGTGTCTTTGGCCAAGGTCTGACTTTGTTATTATTATACATGTACAATATGACTCAATGTATTGATCTTGCAGTAGCATTAATGCCTTCCCTACAAGGCCTGTGGCCGTAAACAAGGTCAATCAGTTTGCACAGTGGCCGTGTACTATGTTACAGAAATCATAAAGTAGTTTTATTATGATATACCTCATGAATCCTCAGCAGCTATGGCCTTATATGAACCAGTTATCTGGCAATATTGTTTTTCTTTTTTTTTACTGTAAACAAATCCCAGATTCTACTAACACGTGTTGTTTTGTGCAGCCAAAGCCTGTTACAGATTATAGACCTCATTGGTATTTAAAAACACATAAATGAGACACACTGTTGCAATTAGCTCTACTGAACACGAACCAAACACGGTTTCTTGTTAACTATATACATTTGTACTTAAAAAGGTAGCATGCAGTTAAACATCAGGTTACAATACGTGCAGAATAACCCCTCCTCTGTGAATACTATGGGGTAACTAGTCAGGCAATTTACATAATCGAATTTCCTGGAATAATACGGTTGAAAAAACAAATCTATTTGTATTATCCAGAGTAAAAAAGTTGGACAAAAATACACACCAGCAGCAACACCTTTTGAATTGGCAGAATTAATGAAAGTACCTGCTGTGTGAAAAGTGATGCACTAAAGACTTGCAATGCTCATGTACAAAAGTGCCAGTCCAGTTAATCCCATGTCCAAACAAATGACATGTCACAATCATATTAGAAAGACTATAAACAATCCTGTTTGATATTTGAATACTGACCACATGTCCACGTCCTGTGACTCTGCAGACATACAACACTAACGCTCAGGTGCCAGACAGTGCTGGCACCGCCACCGCTTACCTCTGCGGGGTCAAGGCCAACGAGGGCACCGTGGGCGTGAGTGCAGCTGCTGTCCGAACCCAATGTAACACCATGCACGGCAATGAGGTCACCTCCATCCTCAGATGGGCTAAGGACGCAGGTAGAGTGACATGGGGATGCAGAACTGCAATTTCTCAGATGTTTGCAACCATTGTATCATGCGTTTCATGTCCGAGGAAACCTAATTGTGTTTGTAGGTGAATGCTGTGTTCATGGGAAGTGGGAAATGAGTGGGAATACTCATCGAGGCAACTCGACGCAAGCAAAGCAAAGTGTTTTTGAAAGTGATGCTCTTAAAACATGTTTTTCCACTTTGCTCATTCCATTTCAGTTGTTCATCCTTTGATCCAAAGTAATCCTTAAAACCACAGATTTTTTAAAAGTCTATCTGGCCCTTGATATGAAGTTTCTTCAGGGTTTTGGTTGTTTTTTGTTTTGCTAAACTTCGATGTGTCTGCATCCTTGATTAAGATTTCAAGTTGTTGGTAGTGTTCAAAAAACGTTTTTGGCACGAGCGCTTGTTTGATCTGCTCTTCGGATAAGGATACATTTAGACAAAAAAAACCAAGAAAACACCAAGGCATTCTCTTTTTAATGAATTGAAAAGTGCCTTGTTTTTAGGATTGTTATAAATCCATTTGCACATTTATAAATGGCTTCAACCTCAGTAATCAGTTCAACGCTGGAGTCGTAAAGCCAGAACACAACAAGAGTCCTAATGAATGACATCTGAGTTTTGCCTTTCAAGGACACACAAAGGTGTTATTCAATCTGTTTGAATAGCGCAGAGACAAAAGCACAAGACAAAACGCCGCACATAGAAGGAACGGACTGAGTGTGTGTGTGTGTGTGTGTGTGTGTGTGTGTGTGGGTTCAGGGGTCACATATAATAAGAAATCCAATTATTCCTCAGGGAACACAGCGGGCAGCAGCTGACCTCGGGGCAAATAGAAATCCGAAAAGTGATTTTCATCAGGTCATTTCACAAGACTGTCCTCTGCTGGTTTTGCCTTCTTTACTTCCAGAAGATTTAACAGAGGAAAATATTTTTTGAAGTTGGTAAATACTGGGCCATAAATCATCGCTGGACATTGCTGTTAAAAATCGTTATTACGAATATGACCAATATCAACATTTCCTTGTGGGAAACTTGACAACAATTGCAATGTGCAACATTTTAGTGTCTGTCTGAAAGAACATTGGTGAAATCCAGAGCTGTTGAATTGAACGTCCTGAGATGTTTTTCATGTGATTAAAGAATAGATATTCACATGTCCCAGAAGTCCATTTAAATAGTTACAGGTTGCTGTTGGTCCCTACTGGGGGAGGGATTCCTTCCTGTAAGAGAACATCGACACTCCTTGTTCCGTGCAAAAGTGCATTTCAGTTTTAACCAAAGCTAATATGAAGCTTCACGTTATTTCGAAAGTTAGTTAGTATAAAATTCCCTCTTTGTGCTACTTTCCCTCCACTGCAGCTCAGCAAAGAAACACTGCTCAGGGAAACACAAAGAGGGAATTCATCGAGGTCTGAACATGTTCTTTAATCAAAAACTTGCTGTGTGTGTGTGTGTGTGTGTGTGTGTGTGTGTCCGTGTCCACTGCAGGCAAGTCCGTGGGAATAGTGACAACGACCCGTGTCAACCATGCGACTCCCAGTGCTGCTTACGCCCACAGTGTGGACAGAGACTGGTACTCCGACAATGAGATGCCAGCTGACGCGCTGAAGGACGGCTGCAAGGATATCGCCAGACAACTCTTTGAAAACATCCCAAACATTGACGTGAGTCTAAAGTGTTAATTATGACACGCAACCTATTATCACGTCATCTTATTATGTCACTAAATGCCCTGTCTCGCATTGTTGACAAAAGTGAAACGTAATTGGTGCATCAGCACCGGGATTCGGAGCCGCTCTTAAATTGAACAGGTTCTTCCTTGGACCATGCTTCTCCCTTCCACCACGTCTCATGAACATATGGCCAGTAGTTTCTTCTGTTATCCTGCTGAAAAAAAACAAACGAACCAAACCGAAAACATAAATTCCATAAAGCACAAATGTAACATGTAGCATTTTTTGTCATACTTTAAGTACAAGGACTAGCTTTTAATGTCTTCTACATGGATCATCAGCTGGTCAGCCGGGGACTGTGGGGCTTGAAATATTTAAACTTTAAACCGAAGACTAAAATTAGCTTAATTAACGAGCTAGCTACAGCTGACAGAATCTGCTAACGACAGTTGTCATTTCAGCCAGCACTGAAACACTTACGACTAAGATTGCAATTTCTTCTATCCTCTTATTTCTTGTGGCTTTTCCAGGTGATCATGGGTGGAGGGAGGAAGTATATGTTCCCTAAAAACAAGTCCGACGTGGAGTACCCTGGCGTTGCGAAGCACAGCGGCACACGAAAAGACGGAAGAAACCTGGTGCAGGAGTGGACTGACAGAATGAAAGATAAAGTACGCTTCTCCTCCTCGTTCCTCTCTTTATTCTTCTCATTTCTCCGCTCCCTCTTTTTATCTTCCCAATTACATTTACATATTCTGGAGTTCAAAGGGACTGCGGTGTTACCACTCACACTGTTGTGCTGCACATTTGTGACTTTGTGCAGAAAGGCTATTATGTGTGGAACAAGAAGCAGCTCTTATCACTGAACCCTAACAACGTGGATTACTTATTGGGTGAGTTTCCAGACTCTGTGTCATTATAAAACTCCCCTTGAAGTGTAAACGAGCCATATGTGTTTGCATTTGCTGCAGGCTTATTTTCTGCACCGTGCCTTCTGTTATTTCAGGTCTCTTTGAACCTGCGGATCTGCCATACGACTTGGAGAGGAACTCTGAGACGGATCCCTCGCTGACAGAAATGGTGGAAGTGGCCATTAAGATCCTGAGGAAGAACCACAGGGGATTTTACCTGCTTGTCGAAGGTGAGTTTGTGGTGAAATTGAATTGTCCGGTTTCACAAAGATCTGTCAGGCTAGTCTACTGACTTAGTTTCTGTTGGAGAAATTGCAGATTTCAATAGTGAATGTCCCGCGAAGAGGCCTTCTTTACAGTTGCGACCCTATTAGGATTATTAAATACATTTTTGCAAAAGACAGTCATTAGCTTTTTCTGAAACTGAATGGAGACAGTTGTATGTTTGTGCGTGATAACAGTATGCTAACTAGTCATTAGAGCTGGACTCTGGAGTTTTGGCCCGATTATTGTCCGATTCACCTGATTACCTGGTAATGTGAGGGGTTTACAGAACTGTGCGCAGACTCATCTGGTCCGCCCCGATTAATTTCAAACTTGTTTGATATATGGAGGTAACAATCTGGATGATTACGTCAGTACTTTCAGAGCGCAACCACAACAGCCATTGAGAGAGACAAGCAGCTGATGATGTTGCAAAGCGTTAGCATTAGCCTGTAGCCTCTTGAAGCTAACGTTAGCTAGCATACTACTGTTGACAGATATTAAAACTGACTCAGCTCAACAAATCTCGCCTCAAGTTCTCGCTGAACACCGCGTGACCCCAAACATTTTCTCATCCAGACTTGTTTAAACTTCTACTATTGTATTGTTCTCACTGCACAGCCTTACTACAGCCAGTTGTTTCACCACGTCAGTCTCCATTTTGTTTTCATCTGCTTCCCCATGAGACCCCGTGAGTTGGTGCTTTGCTCCCTCAGACACGATAATCTTAATAATATCCCGCAGTGCCTTTATTTTCTAATCTTGTCGTGTGTGTGCATGTTTGAGATTAGAGAGAACAACAGCCAGAGGACCTGGTTTGTTTTATAATGACTACAAGACTGATATGTTGTGTTCAAGTTGAGAAACCTACGATATTCAGGAACATTTACATGAAATGGAGATAAAGGCCATTAAAAACAACAAATGACGTTAAACAACATTTATCAACTGTGAAAACTAAGAAATTAAATGGTTTGTGGTTTAAGGATTCTGTTGTTTATTCTTGGCAGAAAACATGAACCACAAAGATTCTGTATCGGTCAACGTGAAGTACTGAGAAATGCGTGAATGGCCAATGTTATTATGATATTAGATATAGAAGGCACAGGAGTCAGGGTTAGGAGATAAATGAACAATTAGACACAATGTTACTGTGTCTTTAAGAGTCTAACAGGAAATATGTGTCCCTCTACCAGGAGGTCGTATCGATCATGGACACCATGAGGGCAAGGCCAAGATGGCTCTGCACGAAGCAGTGGAAATGGACCGAGCCATCGGTCGGGCCGATCTCATGACCAGCACCCATGATACCATGACTATAGTTACCGCTGATCATTCTCATGTGTTTAACTTCGGAGGCTACACAGTCAGAGGAAACACCATATTTGGTACGTAATGATAATTCAGTAGTGTATACGTCTACCACATGTTTAGTAGAGCTGCAAGTAAATGTTTCTGGTTCTGTTGTAATGGTTGGGTTAATGCATCCATAGGTTTGGCCCCAATGTTGAGTGATGTTGACCAGAAGTCCTTTACCGCCATCATATATGGGAACGGACCAGGTTACAAACTTGTTAACGGCGCGAGGGAGAATGTCTCTACTGTTGACATCCGTGAGTAAAATCAATCATGAAAGATTACAGTTTACTAAAGGAAAAATAAATCTGCTTCCATTTAACTGTAAATGGTGTATAAAAATACAAACAGACATTTCTCCACCTGCTTGCAATATACAATAAGAGTTTTAATCCAACAACAAGGTTAAGATTAGGGTGGACCTTTTCCTTTCATGTTTCAGGAGGTAAAAACAATAAAATCTTTACATCTTTTTTCTTCCAGATAAAAACAACTACCAGGCCCAGGCAGCTGTTCCTCTGAGCATGGAGACTCATGGAGGAGAGGATGTGGCGGTGTTTGCTAAAGGTCCCCTGGCTCACCTGTTACATGGGGTCCATGAGCAGAACTACATCCCTCATGTGATGGCGTATGCAGCCTGTATCGGCCAGAACAAGGAACACTGTATGTCACGTAGCGGGTCTGCCGGTTTACGCCCCGTCCTCTCTAGCATCGTAGCCCTTCTCACAGTCACCCGACTTCTGTGCTGACCCCCCCGACGATCCTCATCCTGTTAATATCCCCGATTTAACCACTCATGCAGTTTAAGATTTCAATTTCCTGTTTTGTTATTTCTTTTTCCTAATTTTACTCGACAATATTTGTTTTCATTGGACCAGTGTTAGGGCTTTTTGGTGTTATCATAATGAATTGATTAAAGCGTAAGGGTATCGGTCTATGGTTGTTCAAGCAAATATGAATTCTTTACAAAATAATCCCCCCCAAATCAAGGATTTTAGGCCCCATGAAGACTCTGTTAAATGTAAACCCTTTAAGTTTGAATAGATTGGTTTAACAAATGTTTGAACATGTTTCATATTTTAAATGTGCAGTTTACAAAATCTACCTCATAAGCTTGCAAAAGATCTCTCATGCAATTATGGTGCGTCGAGAAGGGCACATTTGATGTTCAAAATTTAATGCCGAAACCAGAGGCTAATGAATGTATAATTGACAAAAGAGTAAAATATATATATTTCTTGTCATACTCCTTGTGCATACTTGGAAAAAGCCCACCTACCATTGTTGTGTCCAATAACAGAAGTTGTTAAACCTCTTAACCAATAAAAGACATGTGTTCTGAGCATCTTTTGGCTGTTTTCTTGCAACATTAATGGTTTAAACTTCCCCTAAATGTTGTTAATATATTATTTAGATACCTAAATATAGTTTCTCCTAATTGTTCATTATTATAATACATGCTTTGAGCGTTAATTCTGCTGTAGAACATTTTAGTTCAGGGGCCACATACAGCACAATTTGATCTCAAGTGCGCCGGACCAGTAACATCACAGCATAATAACCTGTAAATAATGACAACTCCAAATTGTTCCCTTCGTTTTAGTGCAAGTAAGGATGAAAGTCATCAATAAAAGGCCACATTTATTAAAACATTTTTACAGGGAAGAGAATTGTGTATAGCCAGAACAAACACTTGTTTGACACCCGAGACCTTTTCAAGGCTGAAAGCTAAAAGGAGCTCCATTCTGTACAGACGATACTTCAACAAGAGGAAGTAAAACGTCACACCCAATCTGCAATTTGTCATGAATACCTCAGTGAACATCCTTTGTTTGCGTGTCACATATGTTGTGTGGAATGTGAATGGACTGAAGCCACTCATTCTAGGCATCATGTGGTCACTGCAAAAACAGGAGGACTCATGTTGGCTGAAGCATGAAAAGAGGAGCTTCAGCTTAAAAACAGCAATGAAATGAACTCCTCGTGCTATAATTTGTACATTCTCAATATCAGCTGGAATCTACTTCATGCTTTTATGTAGTCTCACTTTGCTGATAAGGATCTTTCTCCTCTTGGCAGCTAAACATCGCTGTCCTGTTTTTATCTTTGGTATTCTATATTTAGAGATCGACGACAATGGGTATCAGATCGTATGCGAGGAATATTCAAATAAAACGTTCAACCCCCATCTTCCTCTCGCTCACATATATTTGTACATGACTCACAGTGCTTGTGTTTCCTGAATAATGAAACCTTTTATCTTCTTAAACGTGTGATGAAGCCAGGCCGTGGCCTCGTACGTATGGAAGGGATGTAACCATGCACTCAATTCACAAATAATTTAATTCAATATTTGTGTACTTTGTCATTCTCTTGCAATATTTCTTTCTTAACTGCGTATGTCCACTAAACTGTGTAAACACTGATTTTTAACGCAAAAACTATGGTTTTACTCACCATGTCGGTTTGTTTTGGAGAGGACTGCATATAAATTGGCTCCTGGTAATATCCTCCTGAACATCTGGATCTTATGGTTTCAGACAAGCTGAGCAAACATTCGTGGCATCTCTACAGGATGTCTGTTGTCTGCCAAGACATAGCCTACTGATTTTGTTGTGTGCAATTGTTTTATTCAGGATTTGAATTCGTATCGCAAATCTACCCTCTCATTAAGAATCATTAGATTCCTAACATATGGTGCTTTGAAGTGGTCGCCTTGCCAAAGCTTTGCTATTCAAGTTTAGATGAAGAACAATAGCTCAGTCTTCCTCTTGCACTCACGTCTCTATAGAAGCACTTGAGTTGGCTTCACCACACGTACAATTTTCGCAGGCAAGCCATCTAGTGAGTTCTTATCACAAAACCATGCGTAAGGCTGCACACTAGAAACACTGTAATCTTCTACGTCTGAAGCATCTTTATCCAGCCAGTATGTACACAATGTCCATAATTAGTGATACCCTCTGAAAAGGACCAGACTGTTGACTACAACCTGTGTCTACTTTACAAACAATGCTGCGGTGCTTTAAAAGGAAGGGTTTTTCTCATTAGGCTGGTTGCAGTCACTGCCAACGGGCCTGATTTGTTCAGTGATCCTGGTTAGAAATAACAACTGGGCACCCTGCAACCCTGCACACCCACGCAGGTGTTTTCAGTTATGTTGGGTGATGAGACGCCTGCAGAGGGAACGTCATCGGACTCCATGTACTAATAAGGAAAATAAAAGGTGGAATTTGTCTCGCCTAACAGGTGCAAACAAACCTGTGGAAAGGGAGGGAAATAGCCGCCAAAAACAGACTGTACATGCTCACACAGTCTTGAGAAGATGTCCAATCTGCCAAAATAATCACCTTTTAATTGAGATATTTCTTTTTGAACAAATCCCCACTCCCAACAAGAAATCTGCATTAACATTAAAGGCAGAAAGACAATGAATAGACTCATAAATAATCCCTCTCAATCATCACTTAGGACCCACTAGATGTGCGGCTGTGTTTGCGTCTGCGGAGGCCTTTCCCTCCGCCTGTATAATGTTATGTTTGCTGTGTTCTGGACGTTTCAGGGAACAACATTTCATAGAGGAAGCTACAAAAATGGCGGACAAAGTGGCAAAAATAATGCAAGTATAGCGACGCAAAAATGCCAAGCGGATAAAGATTGTTCCAAAGCAAAGAGTGGATCTGGGGTTGGCAAGCATGATAACCCTAAACGCATTCAGTGTTTGAAATTCATTGTGTTTAAAACCACGTCATTCTGCCTTTAACATTAAAGATGTCAGGCAGAAAGAATGAAGCGAAAAGAAATAACAATTTAGGCAAAGCAGTCATTGGGTTCTCTTTATTCTTTAACAGTGTGATAATAAATAGGTTGTAAAAACCTGCCTGAGTTGTGTAATTCATCACAGTTAGCACAAAGGTCTGCATTAAAATTCAATTATTTTTGTGAGGTGGTGCCAATTTTTCAAATCAGTCTGCACTGAAACTGCTTTGTGAAGCAGGCGGCGGTTGGAACATTGGCTAAAAGTATGTTTCGTAGCGTGTACAAATATATGTAAATGAAACACATGGCTTTCTGAGTCAGAAAAGCATCCATACGCTATGAGGGTACAGATTGCATTTGGAGACAATGTAAATTATACATCATTTATAGTTAAAGGACTAAAGTTAGCAAACATTGGCCAGTGGCCCAGTCAGTGCAAACTCATACTGTGCAATCAAACATTTTTCAAAACCACAGAAATGTATTTTGAATTCACAGCTGGAGTATAGATGTATGGCTAAAAGATGTTTGGTGGGAAGTGTGTATAAATATAGCATATGTTATACAAATGGGATCAGGGTTAAAGTTTTTTTTAATGTGGAAATGTTATTCTTTCTTAATTCTAAGAAACTATATTTTATTCAACAGATTTATTTATGAACAGGAAAATAATCTCAACATTTTTCAGATACTGTCGCTGTCGCTGCTAACTTTCCTTTTAATCAAGATATAGAAATTGCTTGCATATAAATGAGAGTGTACATGTAATGCTATAGAAGTTCTTCTGTGCCAGTTCATCAGAGCTTTCCCTGTCAGCCTGATGTAATGGAAAAAAAACTGCAGCTGTCCTGCTGCGGATATAGATCTTGATCGACCCTAAAAAGTGCCATCCACGGACATCAAGTCGCTCATCAAACACATCACTTCAATCTCTCGGAGCAGCGTGCGACAGCTCGATACTTTTCTATTTCACCCCCTCTTGTTCTCCATCTCTCTCTTCCTTTGATTTTGACCACTTTTACTTTGAGTGATGATGTTTTATATCAATCAATCTCTCCATTTCTATATCAGGGAGCCTCTCTCTTCAATCTGCATGATCTCCGACACTTAGATTTGCTGTGGGCACGGTTGAATAACTGGAAGAAGAAAAAAAAAGCGTGTTGGAATTCAGAGCCTCCGACAGATCAAACTAAGAAAGCAAGGCATGGCTGACAGCTGCGGGGCTGCTGTATAAAAGGAGCAGTGAGGCTGCAAGAAGATGCTAATTCTCCCCTTTTCAAAGCAGAGATCCTTCTCTGCGCAAACATGGAGGCGATGATCTTTCTCCTTTGGGTGATCTAGTTCAGCTGAGTGCATTTAGTAAAACACAATGATCCCCAACCTGATTCGCAAAAGATACTTAGTTATGAATGGTTTATTATTTGTTATGTGACAGGGATATGAATTTGGATCAATGGAGCTATTACACTTAATGTTTCTTTAGATATTATGTTGAATAATTTCGTCATTCGCTCCGTACATTTCTGGACCTGTTAGAAATCTCATAGTCTTTCATCGTTTCCTACGAGGAAGAGGTGAACATGTCTTAATGGCTTCTCTCTCTATATCCACAAGCTCCCATCATCCATCTGAGGACTAATCCCTCTGCAGCTAATGAGGCCACTAAAGAATCAGGCCCAGGTCCTGACTTCTGCACATATTTCCATTTGTTTTCTCCAATTCTCCTCCTTACAGCCTGGCAGTCATGAAAATAAGAGCCTAAAATGCCCCCCCCCCCAATATGTGCAGGGAGCGAAGACTGTGGGAAATGAGTGAACTTGAGGGTGAGACCAGCCGTAGTGGCCAATTTTATGGACGGAAAGATTTGCAATAAAAGTCAGGGAGTGATGTGCAGAACAAAACTGCATACGGTTTAAAAAGCACATAAAACCAAGCTTTTAACTTCGCACAAACGATCCCACATTAAACACAATAACTTTGCCACAAACTGTTTGAATTCTTTCAAAGTAATAACAAAACCCATAGGGACTATTATGACAAATTAAAAATTAGACACAGATCAGTGATTCAGGCCGATGGCTCGTCGCTCTGCTCTTTTGAGAAACAAAGCCACAATTCTTTACTTTTGTTGGCATGCTGGGAAATAATTGAGTCAGTGATTTTTCAGTGGATTTCCACTTTGTAATCTTCAAGAGTGACTTCTTTGTGTTCTCTGCATGTCAGCAAAACTCATTTCACTCGTTACCTTGACCAAGTGTTTGCCATCGATAAGGTAACACTTTCATCCTCTGCTCTCCTGCTGCGTTTTTCTTGTGTTGGTGATAATCACGAGAAGCACCAATAATGAAGAGAGAACAGTGTTCGGAAAAGGACAGTCCTCATACGTATGTGTCATAACAATCGAAGGAACATTCAGAGATAAGGACAGCCAAAGACGTCAGCTGGCAGGAATGTAGGAGGAGGTTCAGAGGAGTGTTAAAACCACAACAATATCTACTTGTGTATAAAAAAGAGAAAGAAAAGTAAATAATGACTTTGAATTCCCAGAAATTGAGATACGAGAAGGGATCAAAGAAAAGAACATATAAATAAGTTACACAACAGGAGGCGTTGAATGCACTTTTGGAATTATAATTGAGTGTGCTCTTCATGGAACAAGCCGATTGTCACGACTCCTCCAATATGACACGAACGAATGTCGCTTTCTGGTCTACTAAGGCAGCTGCTGGTGTCTGCAGAAAATGTTATAAAACAAATGTCCGGATATTCTATTTCCAGAGAAGTGGCCTCTGGCCCTGAACGTGTCTTCGGGAATGTGTGTGTTGGCTAAAAATGACTTTTATCAAGAATAAGGCTGAGTTGGCGGGTTGTGCCGTTATCACCAGTTAAATAATAGGCTTAGTCATTTCCTCACTATCTTACATTGATATGTTTTCCTGATATGCCTGAGCAAAGATTAGCATTAGCATTAGCATTAGCAAAGATGGGAGCAGAACAATGTTGTTATATGACCGCAAAACGAGGATGGATGGTTGGCCGTACAACATTTGGGATGTTAACAGTGGAAATTGGGGTTTGCATACCGTGTCCCACTAACTAACCTTTTGGTTAGTTTGGTTGCCCTATAAAGACAGAAGCTGTGGGGCTGGGTTTTGTACTAAAGTTTCTTTTTTCGGCTGAACCTTGAATACCACAAATTGCAATAATCTGAACATGATGATATAAAAGCATGTTTGACCTTCTGTTACGACACGGACACATGGAAGGAAGACTCAAATGTAAAGAAAACAATACTTCACTTTAATAAATCAGAATATTAACTCAAAACGCTCACTAGGAGGATATACAAACTTCTCTGAACAAACACACTTCTTGATACACTAGTACTTGCACTTGATATGACCAGACGAGCTGGCACAAGACAAGGGGAGACAGGACTGTTTACACAAGAGGGGAGTGGGAACAGGTGGAAACAATCAGGGGCGGGGCAGACGTTGAAGATGGCGGGAAATCACACAAAGACAGGAAGTAAAGGGATCTGGATTGAGAAACAAGAGGTAGGTACAAAATAAATCAGGAAGTGACAACATGAAAAACTCAACAAACTCCACGAGACATGACACCTTCTCTAGCCTGTGTAAGGAAATACTTTTGAGATGCTCCTCATTGAGAGGAAACATCATCACTTGGTACAAAAGGTAATTGTTAAAAATTAAACAAGTTTTTGGTTACAGGTTTGATATTTGCACAGTGTGTCAAAACGGTTCTGTAAATTGGGCCAAATACAACTTCTGATTTATTTTCATTTAGCTGGAGTGGGTTGACACACCCAACAATTGATGTCCAAGAGACAATATAGTAAATGACAGAGCTTTTATTAATAGTACAGCTGGAGAAGAGAGAGAGAGGAAGACATGCAGCAAAGGCCCACGGGTCAGATTTTTAATGGGACATATTTCTTCCTTCTGTATAATAATGATAGTAAATGGGTTTGCAGATCATATTTCACTGTTTTCATAGAGAAAAACGGGGGACCGAGAGAGGAGCCTTGGGGAACACCAGAAGCCAAGCATTCACTGAGGAGAGGGGGCATCATCATTCTGTGACTTGGTCTTTTGTTTTTGGCAAGGGTTTGTGTTTCCTCCGTGCCCCTTTCCAGGTCAAAATTTATGGAGGTTGTGTTAGCAATCATAAATGATGGCCAGTCTGCCCTCAGTAGAGAGGGAGAAGAAGTACAGCTGCCGGACTCGCTTGTAAATATTACAGACATCCCGCACCACTTCGCTTCGTCCTCAGAGCTGCCAGTAGGCTGTTCCACTCAAGTCTCTTCGGCTGCTGACGGGGCTCCGTGTGACGGGGCTCCGTGTGACAGAGGCGGCTGCCGAGTGCCGGCTCTGCCAGGATCCTGGAGGGGGCCTGGGAGTACGCCCATCTACATGTGTTTTGTGGATCTGGAGAAGGCGTATGACCGGGTCCCCCGGGTGATACTGTGGGAGGTGCTGCGGGAGTATGGGGTGAGGGGGTCACTTTTGAGGGCCATCCAATCCGACCTCTTTGCTCCCCCGGCGGGCTGCTCTCATGGCTGCACCGCCACCGGGAAGATTAGACGAATACTTTGGATTTAGTCCAATAAACAAACTAACGTAACGTTACACAGATTACAGCCCCGGTTAACATCAGCCCCACAAGAAGATTATAAGACAGCAGTGTTTTTTGACCGGCTCTCAGTTTAAGCAGTTTGAATTTCGGTATGCTCGCCCACAGGAGCAAATACAATACACAATATAAACATTAAAGATTTTATAGACCCAGTTTAGAGGTGAAACACTGCCCCCTATGTATTGGGAGCAGGTGGCTTGAAATTAAACATTGACCCTTTAAACAATAATTATTTCCCAGAGAAACTTTTATTGAACCAGATGGACTACTCAGGCAGCCAGTACACAGGTCACCACTGTTTCAGCCCTACGGTTGAGACAGCCACACCCTCCCAGTGTGACCAAGACCAGTGAGTGTGAGGCTGAAAGAGAAAAAGGAATGGAGTCAAAGAGATGGTGACTTTTTGGGGTTTGGTTTGTACAGTAAAACTTCACTATCCCTCAAGAGTAATTTGTTGTACAGCGTTGAGCAGTAGAACCTCTCATTCAGGACTAATAAGCAGTTTCGGAATAGTGTCCTGGAGACAAAGATGGATGGACACACCACACTAGATAGATGCAGTAAGAAATTGGGTGGAAATCTGGATGTTGGAAAGAAGTCTTGATGGCGCTAACAAGCTAACATGTCTTGTTGAGCATTTTTGTCAAACTGTGTGGTTTGCAGGCCTCATCTCTGCGCTTTCATTGCTACATTTCCTGAAAGCAGAGCATTGAAACGAAAGAGAGCTGAACTCTTTTGTAGTCTCCTGGCTCACACATATCCCCTCCCTCCCCTCCCCCACCCAGCATCTTGACTCTCCTCCACAGCTGCATGCATAAGTTGATCCACACAGTAACATAAGTGCTATTCCTCTCCCTGTACCTTGAACCCCCCCCCCCCCAGTGGGAGATAGGATGTCAAGTTAACCTTTAATGAGCTTTTTTAAGTCAGATAGTGGTCATTGCAATATATTAACCAGGACATATATAAATCTAATGAGACATGTCCACATCAAGTCCTGGTATCTGAGGTCAGGGAACATAACAGGGACAGGAAGGAGGATTTACTGCAGAGGAGTTCACATCGCCTGGCAACACTGCAGAGTTTACTAAAAAACACTAAGATTAATACATTTCCGTTGCATACAACATTGTCATAAATAAATAAAATACTGTAATTGCACACTGCAGCACCAGGCACAATGTAAGAAAGTATTTTAATGAAACATATTTTGACAGCATTGCTTCATTACTTTGGTAAAACTGTAAATCACTCTCTGCACTGACTGACCTACACCTATCCTACATGATAGGTTAAGTAAATGCCTTCTGGCAATACAACACTCACTTCTTCTTCCGCTCTTGTATGACTGAAAAACAATAGTGTTAACATACCGTAGGTTGTGGCTTACTGGTTTTATCCGGTGTAGATACAATGACCTTTTGGTCTCATCCAGCTTTACCGTAACAATCCTTTGGGGGGGTTCAACAGAGGATAAATATAAATGGGGCAGCATCTTTTTTAATCTTGCACATTACGCCAGATCAGGCTTTAACCAGAGAGCCAAAGCGGCAAGATGGTCACAGAATGAAGTGTTGTTCTTTGGGACTCAACTTTGATCTTTCCTATCAACTGATAAAACACAGGAATTTCCAAGAGACTAGCAGAGTTGCAAAACCAATTATGTAGCGCTCCCTCAACACCTGTTTCCCTCTCGAGTAATCACACATGTGGGCCGCGCTTTGTACTTTGGCTGATGTTTCAAAACTGCTGCGTTCATCTGATGGTCGCAGAAGAAAATGACTTGCCGAGTACAGTTAATATCCAATTAACCCGCTTGCTGAACCCAAGTCCCTTCTCCCACAGACTGCTACTTCTAATTATTCCCCAATTAAAACACAATATTTGAGCTTTTGCCTCATTACATGGCAATTACCAGAAGGGCCAGTTACTCTTCGTTAGAGCTTGTTGTGTGCTTGTTTCAAGATGACAGGATATGAATGAGTCTTTGATGTGTGGTAATGAGTGACTGGTGTGATGCACTTATTCCTAAACAAACCTCAAGGGTTAATCATTGTGTTTACATTCTTACCTTCAACTGGATCTATAAATGACATACAGTTTAGTTACAGCATACCCTTTTCTGTAGAGTAAACTAAGCTCTGCCAGACATCCTTAACCACTTGGCCCATGAAGAGTTCATTTTTGTGGACTCTGCAAGATTATGGTTTTACAGACCTCATCAAGTCTGAGTCTCTCTCATCAACTCCATTTCCTAAAACTCTTTCCCTCGTCTTTATCTCATCCAACTCGTCTACGCAAGAGTGTGTTCGAAAAGATCAGTTACAAAACATGCTTCTCATCAGAAAGTAATCCCATGCTGCTGAAACCAAGACCTCATATACGGTAAATCCGTCTGGCTACAACATGGGATTAACCCTTAAATCACACTGACACTGAAGGGTGGTGGAGAACAGAATGAAAAACAATGAGCTGTAATGACAGTCAATATACAGAAAGAAAAAGAAAAAGATTTCCTTTCTTTAAATTGTTGTTTCTATTTTTATCTTTTCAAAGATAACAAACAAACACATTCTTGCACCAGATATTTACATTTTAGTATCTTAATTTGTATTAAGTATCTGCTTCAGAGGGTATTAACATTACAGAGGAGGCTGGGAAATGAAATATTTACTGAATTCATTGGAAAAAGACGCCATTTTCACAATGATTTAATCTCAGCTTCAGAACTGGCATCATCAACACATGGTGTTCTGGGAAGTGAATCTCTTATTGAGAACTCGGCAGGAAAGGAGAACACTGGAAGAATTTGGGTTGTACGACTTCAAATGCTTATGTTTCCTTTTCTGTGCTGTGAAACCTCTGCAGCAAGCGGCCAAACGAAACAAAAGGTTTGAAGGTCGCTCATGCCAAACATCTACAGCGTGAAGTCTGTTCGTCCGTCAAGCCAGTTGACCCGACGGATGAACTGTGTTTAACTTTTAACTTCAAGATTTAATTAAATCTTTCTCCAAAGCAAGGAGGATCTAGTACGTGTACGTGTTTATATTCGAACAGGGAACAACCTCACAAAGTGCGATAAGCTGTTTTTGTTCTTGTGAAATTAATATGAATAATTTACAGATATAGTCAAATACAAACGAGCAGCCTCATTGCCTCTGATTTAAAATCAGTGGACATTTAAAGTCACCTTTTTATAATGTTTCAGTCCCAGCACTCTCTGCTGGGTTCTCTTATACCTCGGGAACAAACCTCTTGTTGAGGATTTGCTGCTGCTCTAGCGATAAACAACCTTTGTCAGTTAACATTTCCAACACGGCTGAACACATCACATGGATCTGATAGCAGATATGTCAGACGGCTCCCATTATTATTCAGGGGGCAAACATCCCCCCTCCAGACTGGGTGGTGGTTCTGCTGCAAAACTTACTTTGGATGAATCTTTAAAAAAGAAAAAGGTGGAGGTGCGCTCCCAGAGAACAACTGATTTATTATGTATTATTCAATGTTAAATGTAGATTTGACTCATTAGGATTGAATGTGGATATGCAGTTGACAGTGAAATAGTTTCACAGAGAGCAAAAGCTTGATACATTTAATTACTTTTGAATATAAATGCATTCGTTCACCTACTTTTCATGATCAATGAGGGAAGAGCTTGTGACTTCTTTTCCGTTGAATTGGCTGAAAGCTAAGCATTTGTCCAACAAGTTAATTACTAACAGACAACATTTAGCAAACTTCAGACCGGTTTTTATAAGTTGAGCAACATTGAATCTTTAACAGGCATTTGAACCGGGTTTGTGGTTATCCTACACGTTTCCCATTTAAAAAACAAAACTGCACTCTGCCATGTCTTAGGCACCTCAAAGAAATCGCAACGTTTAAGGAAAGTTCTGCATTTTGTAGCAGCGGAAGTCATTTAATTTATTTAAAAGGATTGATTTCACAGAACATTGGTGTTTGCTGGCGAGGTAAAATATTTGATTGTCGGTGGTGAATTAACATCTAGAGCAACAATTAATCGAACATTTGACATTGGCTGCTTTTCTTAGTTTTACATTAGAGCAAATGCATTTAATGATGTCGCCTTGAGCTCGCAAAGCGTTTCATTAGCATGCAAATGCCTTCTGACGCTTTAGAGACCAAGCAATTAATGGATGTGTGGAGAACCCAATCGTCAGATTAATCTATAATGAAAAAGAAACAGTTGCATCTCCGTCAGACTGGAGGCTGAAGGTTAAACACTGACGCTAGGAACAATATTTTCACATTGATTTAGAGGTGTCAGGACATGCTGAGTGCAATTGAAGGTTCACTGATGAAATAATGAAACACTTCAGTGCTCAGTCGTATTTTACTATAAATCCAGAGTGTGGGTATGTTTGACTGATTTCTCTTTCTTTAGAACAGTGAAGGTCGGGCCCAGAATCTCTCTGTAGGAGACCTTATCTCATACTGAGTCCACCACACTCAGAAAAATAAATACATTTTAAAATGAAACCTTCAAAATGTACCAAATGGTGGTTCAGCATGAATGGCATTTCAACACTGAACAAGTAGAATCGTCTGTTATTTGACACAGACAGGTTTAAATGTAAGGGGGTAGACCCCGGCCTGTGTGTTTACCAATAACCACCAGAGTGTATTGAAATGATTTATGGACTTCCACACACTGAATTTGACACCAGTTTGTAATTCAGGAACAGAAATCAATGAGTGCTCAGTGAGTGTTTCATACATCCGATCAGGTTCAGGTTTAGTTTCATACCCGAGTGACGGAGATGTCATCCATTGAACAACCTACTTGAATTAAGCCTGTCAAGATAATTCATCCATGACCCCAATGAGTGTGTGTGTGTGTGTGTGTGTGTGTGTGTAGGGGGGGGGGGGGGGGGATATGAAAGAAGCTGACCAGGCACTGTCACATTGGATCCACCTTCAAGCTGTGTTGCATGGCGCTCCATTAAGAGCAATACTCTGCATTTAAAGAGCAGAGAGAAGGAGGCCTCTTTCTTTTGTCTTTGTTAGCTTAATATGCTATCCAGGAAGCTGCTAAAATCTGCTAGCAACACTTTTAATTTCTTACAGCTTTCTGTAACCTGTTGAAATGTATGAAGATACATTGGAGAGATTGGAAGTACGAAGTTGACTCGGCATGTTGAAATCAAGATTGACAGGTTTGTTGCAGATGAGGGAAAGTTTGTGACTAAAGCTTGTGACTCACACACTAACAAACATATCTCAACCGATGCAAGTCCTTCAAAGGCGATAAGTGGGGGTGAGGGATGTGGGGTTTCAGAGGTTCAGGGCTGTGTGGAAACCCAAAAGACTTCAAAGTCAATACACACATGTTCTCACTTGGTTTTCCTTATCGCTTTTCAACAAAAAGTCTGTGGGTTTGACTACCCCGCCGGGCCTTTCTGTGTGGACTTTGCTCTCCGCTTTAGGCGACGTGGGAACTCTAACTCTTCGATGTATAGTTGTTTGTCTGCCCATGTTTGTTGGCCCTAATACACCGACTGTCAACATGCTTCTCTCTAAATGCGCACTGGGACTGAGCTCCAGCAGTTGGAGGGATGGTATTCCTTATCCAAGACAAGCCAAGAAATGTTTACCAGGGAATCTCACCCTGTCATGGCTGCTTGGGAAAGAGGTACAAGACAGGGGGTATCAGGAACTTTGCAAGTATGTAGTGCCAAGCTGTACACTTGTAGCCCGAACATGTTCAGGACATGAGACTGGTACCCCCTAAAAGCATATAATATATATATTATTTTCTTAAAAAAGAAAAGAAAAAGGGAATACATAACATGACATTTATGCAGAGAGTAGATCAATATGCTACACAGATGCTAAGTCTGCACAATGTAGAAAAACATAGTTTAGTGAATTGTGCCCTCTTGTGGGGATTGAGGGGAATTTGATAATCATATTTTAAAGGTGGATTCTGTGTTTTGTATTAGAAGATCTTAATCTGCAAAGCAACTATAAATATCAAATAAATAAGTGTAAATAGTATAGTTTCCTGAAAATACTTCAGCAAAGTACAAGTGGCTTACCCTTAAAATGTAGTTAAGTTTACTACTTGAGTAACTGTACTTAGTTACTTTCCACATCATTTAGTAACTAATAATTACTGTCATTATTGATTTTTTATTAATTTACTCCTTTTGATTATGAAACCTAAAGGCAAGATGCTTCTGTTAGCTGTATATAACTAGTTATTCTTTATAATGTCTTTGTATTTGTTTTTTAAAAAACGACTCTAAATGAGCCTTACAGGCTTCCTTACTCTCCTGCACTGAAATGACTGTTTACCCCCCATTGTATATATTTTGTAACTCAATAATTGTGCTAATAAACTTACGTATTTAATAATAAATGTCAGAAAATAGTGAAAATCCTCACATTTGAGAAGCTGGAAACAGCAAATGTTTCACATTTGTGCTTGTTAAAAGAACATAATTTATTATTGAAAGATCCGTTAACTGTCTCATCATTTCAGAAACAGTCTCATTTGTTTATCGTTTGTATTTATGTACACAACTTCCTATTTTAAGTATCTTTTTGGACGTATTTTTAAAGTTTTCACTGTAATTGCAATTGCCTCATCTTTATCACATCATCTTCATTTTATTTTTCACGGTTACACATGTTATTGTATTTGTTTACAATTCTTTTACTGTACAGTACAACTGCTAGACTAGACTGTAAACATCAAAGCTTCAATGAAGAGCTGGAACAAACAGAATATACATGTGGCACTACTATACAGCATGCTTTTAGCTAAATTAAAGCTACTTACAAAATAAATAAATCTGTATGTTATGGGATTACTTAGTATTTTACATATAGGTATACAAGCTTTACTTCATGTTATTATATATCTTTTTATTCATACTGTGTGTTTGTTTTGGCACTAAATATACGTACTTTTAAAGTTTACACCATGCCGGTTTCTGACCAACAGGATTTTTACTTTCTTTTAGTCGATTTAAAACGGAGGGCTCGTCCGGGATTTGAACCCGGGACCTCTCGCACCCTAAGCGAGAATCATACCCCTAGACCAACGAGCCACGCTACGTTACATCACGTCACGTCATAACACGCGACAAACGTCTGGTTAGAGTAGAGTCCGATTATTTCTGTAAACAAAGAGGCAGCGTTGTATGTCTAACACACATTGCACACGTAAAGGTTACTACAGTGTCCTGAAGGTACATCATGGCTACACATGAGTGCACCGAGCAGTCTGTGAAATGTAGACTGACAGGAAACAGCGAATATCCAACGGTTTAAAGCCTTTACAAAGAAAACAAACGGTCGCTTTCAAAAGTAAATTCAGCACCTAGCATGAACACATGCTGGGCAAAATGACTGTTCGTTGCCAAAGCTTAATTAATAAATGAATTATCTGTTTAGCCTGTCGTTAGGTTGGCTGTTGTTAAATGTTAGTGCTGGTGCTTGTGTTCAGTCACCGCCAGAGGACGTAAAGAGGCTGTGGAAGGAAACAGAGGCTGCAAGCGAGGCGAGATGACTCACTCCATGCTACTTCCGGCTTCGTTTAAATCCATAGTGTCACTCTGTCAATGTTTCTATGTTTCCGTTTAAGTCAAGTTAATTTTATTTATATAGCCCATTAATCCAATATCACAAATCACACATTTGACATATTTGAGTATATGTCACCCTCGGTCCTTAGACCTCCTAAACTCCCCAAACAAACGCCTTTAACAGGGGAAAAAATGGCAGAAAGCTTAGCTGAGTAGGGACCTGTCTCCCAGGACGGACAGACGTGCAATAGATGTAGTATGTAAAGAATAAAACAACTTAATAATATACAAAAGACAATCCATATGATGAAATGATACATAGAATGCCTGAGATAATTATTTCAACATTTTCCTTTATTGTTGTTTTTTAATTGTGTTTCGTTCATTTTTTTAAATTCTCCTTGTCTATGTAAAACATTTACATTTACAATACTTTGGTTGAGTGTAATTTATGGACACGTCAGTCCAACTTTTCTGTCTTTTCTCAAACCAACGTAGATGCAAACGAGAGCTGGGTTGAAACAAAGTTCAGTATAACATTATCCTGATACTATTCTTTATGTGGACTGTACATTTACATATAATTATTTGTGTGAGTCAATACCCCAGTAAAATAATAGCATTAGCTTTATTTTTAATTATTTTAATGCACATTATGGTGGGTAACACACATTAGCCACCAGGGACTAAACACAGTGTTAGTTGAGCTTGATCACTTCCATTAGACCAATCCATTAACTGATCTATAAAACTCGTGTTTTTTTTAAGGTTTATAGATCAGTTGGATGCAGATAAACCCAATGCAGGCATTAAAGCAGCTTTACATGTTTGTAAATAGGCGTTCCTATAAGGAGTGATGACAATGTGTGCCACCTGATGGCTGTGAAGCATAGGGAAGCTTTATCCCCCCCTCCCCCCCCGTGTGTGTGTGTGTGTGTGCGTGTGTGCATTTGTGTCTATATAAAGGTAAGAACACTTGTGGGTGTGAGTAAAAACTGCGAACAAGGATGCAAATAGTACATGTTTTTTTTATTATCAAGAAGCCGCATCACACTCAATAAATTAAAAGTTCAACATAAGAGTCAAAAAAGCAATATTTAAACACTGCAGAACATCTGCTTTGACACTTTACTGACAAGGGCCTATGTCCTTGTACAGCATCTACCATAACTTGAGAAAATGGTGAATAAATCAGCTGTACGTATCTTTTAAAAATGAGTATGTTGATCTCCGAGTTTGGAGACCCGTTGGGCTTGGTTGCTAGGTGACCGGACGTGTTTTGCCGATGTCTATTTGCGCCTTATACATATAAATGTGAAAGAACGATGAAGGACGACGGCCCCAAAGGCTCTTAGTCAGGAGTGTTTGTGTGTCTAGCAGATGGCAGCCTCAGTTCATACACCCAAAGCAGGAGGGGTTGGCACATATTTCACAACGATCTGAGGATGAGACGATAGACGCTGGAAAAGTGCAAGAAAAAAAAGGAAACATTAATATTCATCTCACCTAAAATGTGTTTTTGTACCACCCAAGGGTCAGCTTTTCAGTTTTATGTAACGCTACAATTTTGATAATGGTTTGCGTTTGCGTCCCCGTCTCAATACACCAACAAGGGTGCCGTCTGTGTCTATTGAGCTATATTGTCCCCTAAAGACTATTTGAACAGTCATTCATACGCCTCTTGTCTGGCATTATCATTCCAGAGGCACTTTATGGTGCTGCAATTGCAGGATGTGCATAATGCAATGTGTAAACAGGAATCCATCTGAGCGAATTAGCTGAAGCCTCCGCCTGTTGTTGGGTCTTTAATCTCAAGTGCGTTTCTTGGAGATAAAACTGTTGAATAAACAGCGTCTCTAATAACCCATGAGAGTTCTTCCTGTGTGAATCCGTCAAAAGACAAATGCTAAGCATTGCTAACCCGTGCTAAGCTAAGTTGATGCAGCTTCTTCATTGAGGGAAATGTTTGGTGGTATTTTCTGCTTTATTATTGTCAGCAGAAAAACAAAACAACAAGAGCATCTTTCTCTCTGCCAGAGAGATTCATTGGTGTATAAAAGCCATTAAAAACACATCAATGAACTGGTTGTGATGTTCCTTAATTATAAAGGACATGGCTAATGCGTTAGCTGGTAAATACTCAGAATAGCACCAAAATATGTATTAATCCACGGCTGAAAGTAGGCCCCAAAAATGCATCATTTACTCCGGTTTGTATTGGAATATTCCTAAATCTACAGCACGCAGCTGTTTCTACGAATGACTTCAGCCCTTTAAATAAATAAAAATAAGATTGATCTGTTGCGTGCTACAGTTTAAAAATATTGTGTCTGTTATTTGCTTATTTCCCCTTCGTTCAGTCTTACCTAGTTTGGAGAAAACAATGCCTGCTCCCCTCCATTGACACACTGGCAGGAAGACCTGCGGCAGGAGAGGGTTGGCGCAAACAGCTACAAGGCTTGTCCCAGCGAGGTGAGGGCTAACGCTGTCGTCTAAATCCATTAGCTCATTCAGATGCTTCACTGCCTCCAAGGGGAAGCTCCTGTCTCCAACCTGTGAGGGGAGGAACACGAAGAACCGTGAGGGACGAGAACAATCCTGCAGATCTGCCAAGTTTCAGGTGCTTTCGACTGAGATAAAGAGCGTGCTGTACTGGTCTTGTAAAGCGAATGATAAGCGGTGCAATGCATTATCAAACTTCAGACGAGAGAACTGTATAGTTGTGCAGAGAGAACATGACTATTTCTAAGATGCATTTAGAAAATTCAAATACAAAAAGAGCAAAGATAGAGTGAGAAGAAAAACAACAAAAGAAACAGTCTGACAAGATAAAAAACAGTATTCAACAGTATTTCCAAGAGCAAGCGGTACTCACTTGAACCTGCACGCCTCGAGCTCCTCTGCTCACACACAGCACCAAAACAAGGACGACACTGAGGACTCTCATTTTCAAATGATGCTTCTTCTGTGGTCGCTGGATATCTGCCCAGAGCTCTTATAAGAAGTCTGGACAGGCCAGTGAGTGATTTACTGACAGAGACAGCTAGCAGTTTATGGAGAGTAAAGGTAGGGGGAACACTGACTGGTCAAAGATAATCAAAGGCGTGCACACCTTCAGCGCTTTGGATCCTCTTTTTAGCTTTATAACCACAATCCTTTTGATTTTTTTATAACCTCAATCTCTGTTGTTTTCTCCGTCAGTGCGATATTTCATTATTGACTTAGTGATACTAACGCATCCGATGCCTCTGTGCCAAACTAATAAATCTCCCCCACAGATATTCGTCACATAGCTGTCTGATAAGGGAGAGGCTGTATATGAACAGAGCTGATGCATATAGGTCACATGTTTGCACAGTTGTGATATTGTGACGCTTTCCAGATGCAAATGGGAACTTCTTTGTTTGGTTACACAGTGAGAAACACGCACCTTATTGCACCTTGATGGAAACATCCCCATAAAAAGTCCAGTGTCACATATTTATACTTTAAGCCCCTTATTTAAGTCAAGAAGGAGCTCTTTCCCAAAGTTTGCAAACAGATAAGAGTCAAATGTGTAATACGTCATTGTGAGTCACAGTCTGGACACTGTGTGAACACTGCTCAGTTTCAGAAGTCACATCAATGTCAAATTATTGGCAGGTTTCACTCTGCTGACTTAAAAGAGGAAATTAAGGCTGTGAGACAGACTTTGTTTGTTTGTATTTTTGCCAAACTGTCGTCAACTGGCTAAAGAGACAAAGTAAAGAGATACAATGGACAAAAGATAGTAAAGAAGAAACAAAGAATGCAAATATTAAATAGTAGGCTATTTTATCTAACTATTAGCCTTTTCCACTTTTACTATTTTTATTTTGCTATTTAATACTATATTTAATGCTATTTTTAATGCTATTTACTATTTTTATTCTGCTATTTAATTCTATATTTAATGCTATTTTTAATGCTATTTACTATTTTTATTCTGCTATTTAATACTATATTTAATGCTATTTTGTAATGCTATTTACTATTTTTATTCTGATATTTAATACTATATTTAATGCTATTTTTTAATGCTATTTACTATTTTTATTCTGCTATTTAATACTATATTTAATGCAATTTTTAATGCTATTTACTATTTTTATTCTGCTATTAAGCTTATTATTATTATTATTATTATTATTATTATTATTATTATTATTATTATTATTATTATTATTATTATTATTATACTACCAACATATGAATATAAATATAGAAATGAACATAATATCTGACAGTTTGTAGCATGTGACTTTATGATAAAGAAATGTCTACTGGAAGCAGACTAGTGTGAGAGTGATGCCCGCTCTGACTCTTTATGTATTCCTCTTTTATTCAGGTGACGTTCCGGCCCTCAGGTCTTCTTCAAGATTCATGATTGGCAATATTGAGGTTTAAATTGGAATTAAAAATAAATGTCTGTTCTGGGTTTGCCACACACCGAGTGATATCATACGGAATTTGAATGAACCAAGATAGAGACACATTGGAAAAAGATGAGAGTAATATTAACATGGGAACTGTTAAAAAGAAGAATGAGAGCACTAGACAAAATGCAGGGGAGTGGTTCCTTACTTTAGTTCAACCTTTATTTATTCAGGGTAAATTGGCTGAGCGTATCCCTTTTAACGGTGTAATAGAAATAAAAATAAAAATAACTGAAGCAAATGGAGTAAAACAGAAACGGGTCTGGTGAGTGCAATGAGTGCAGAGTGAGTCTATAGGAGCAGGATCGATCATATGAAATCCCGATAATCCAGAACTGAGGTAAAAACAATCCTCTTTCTACAGCTGCTGTCATACAACCCTAAACCCACAAAAGCTTTGTATTTCCTGACTTTTTCTTCTTAATATAACAATTAATTTACTTGTTTGAATGTATTTGTGTATACATTTTAACGACATACATTGGCCTAAAACTGGTCGTATTAAATGATATTCTAATTTGCACAAAGTTCATACATTTATCATTTTTTTAACACAATAAAATGATAAATTCAAAGCTACAACAACAACAAACGTACCAATAAATAACCTTTTTGTGGCATCGCTGCACATACTGTAAAGCCTGTACGGTATATACATATTCATGTACATTCATCCCGCTTTATTACAATAATCATCTGCCTTCATGCGTCAGGGCTGTGAGTATATTGCAAGTGTCAGAGCGAGTATTCAGAGAATCCACTGGTGCACTGAACTGACAGTATATCTGTATAATGAGGACGTTTGGCTGAGTCAGATAAAAATGCATAGAATAAATTATTCACCGTATCAAACAAGAGGCTGAAATGAGGCAAACACGCTGTGATAACCCCCCCCCGTCCCCCCGTCCCCTCTGTGGCAACAAACCACAGGAGGAGACCAGAACAGAGTAATTATATGTAACAGAAAGAAGCACAACGTATATTTGATCTATGAATGAAAGCTTTTTATTCAAAACATTGTTAATAAAAAAAGAAACTTCTCTTTTAAATATGTATACAGTACAAAGCTTGGTAAAATAGAAATGTAACAAACAGTGTCAATTCAAAAAGTAAAAATGTATGATGAAGAACTGTCAGAGGAAAAATAAAGTTAATATGCTACAGTTAAAACAAGAAGAAGAAAATAACCTCACTTTGTCTGTTTGTTTTTCTGTTTGGGGCCTTTTGTGTATTCAGGGAACATTTCAATCTCTCATCATTGCAGGCTAATTCTTTTTCTTTTTAGAAATTCTCTGAAGTACTATAGTTTTGAGGGGGGAGGAAAAGAAAATCACAAGTTTTAAGCTGGAAAAGATGCTTCTGGCTGCTTGTGTTGGTTTAGCAGCCGGTGCAGGCAGCAAAAGCGCAGATCTCACAGACGTCCCTGGGAACCAGAGCTGAAATAAAACAGACTGTTGAATCACCTGTACCCTCAATGTACATACTTAAAAATCCATCACAAAGACTGGCTGGTGGATGGTCTCACCTAGTCGAGCGAGGGATGCAGACGCTCCTCTCTGCTTACAGAGGGGCAGGAACTCCTGTGGCAGCAGCGGATCGGCACACAGGGACACGGTGTTCGCCCTGAGTCGTGGGCTTCGTTGTCCTGTCACACTGTTGAGCTCTGTCAGCTCCTGGAGCCTCTTGACGGCTTCCAGGGAGAAAAACAATCCATTCTCCTGAAAAGAAAAGGAAGCTGTTGGTATTAAAGAAGTGCATCCGAACCAATGTGCACTGCTGTGACAAAACAAAAGTACGTGGAAAAGGTTTGCACAGTGGTTTGTGATCCACAAGAGAACAGCATGCAGGTTTGCAGTGAACCTACATGAACAAGGTTCGCCTTGAGATTGCTTTTAGCTTGGAAAAGAGCTTTACAAATACAATTTATTATTATTATTATTATTATTTTTATTATTAACAAAGCCTCATACAGAAATCAATAACACACTCACTTCAATCTGCACAGCCTCAGAGGTCAAGCCGAGAGCCAGGACGAGGACAGCGATGGTGGCGAGTGCGGCCTTCATGGTGACAGCGATTTGTCTTGCAGCGTCTTTGTCTTGATGATGTGCTCAGCAGGTGCTCAGCTCAGTGTGTGTGTTTTCTCCTCTATCCACAGGCCTCCTTTTAAACAGCTCTGCCCTGCAGCCCGGCGGTCATGTGACCACAGGTGCTACAATGGGAGCAAAGTTTTTCTCACGGGTTAATGAATAGTGATGGCGTTTTACTGGGCTGTAAAGGAGAATTCATAAATCCTTCTTTGGCCTCATCACCTGTCTGATTATTTATATGGATCCCTGGCTCTCCCGGCAGCTCTGTCTTGCAGTCTGAGCACACCTCTGGTTGGTTAAACAGTTACTATATGCTCCACTGATGACGACCACACCAGTCCATTGTTAGAAAGTCCTTCGTTTCCTGTGCTGACATGTCTCACAGACCTGGATCATATCATGTTTAAAAGAAAGTCCCACGTTTATATAAATAGTTTTTATTATAGAAAATATAAATGCTGTTACATCTCCTGGAAGATGCTTTTCTGCTTTTGCCTTTCTTACAGTCTGAGCGACTAAAACAATCCATTTAATCTGAGCGTTAACATTATTTAATCCCATTTGAGTTGCCAGCAGAGTAATCATTAGCGTGAGTTGAATAATCTCATGGTATTTACTGGATACTGATGGAAGAAAGTCCGTCCATGAATAAATACATTATGGGTAACAAATGTAAGCTACGGGTGTACGAGACGCTGGGTACACCCTCGATGCTAAAAGTCGTCGTTGTAGCAGGAAGAGCTCGATAACACTGCAGGAATCAAACCTGTGACCTTCCAGTAATGGGACGACTGTGTGATCGCTGTGCTTTGCAAGGACAGCAGGAGGCTTTGATAAAAACATCCATCGACTACGCTTATGAGTGGCACGAAGCGTTCTCGCGCATACACAGCAATGCAAGAGTGTTGCAGGACAGCAAGGGTTTTTAATGATCTCATTAAACACAATTCTGCACGCTGAGCATGAAATGTCCATCTATCTACCGTACATAATAAACCCGGGTGGAAACATTACATCTCAACACTCATCATCAAACTTTCATATCTGTTGGATAGATTGAAACAGAAACATCTAATGCTCTGCATATTATTCAACTGCTAATATGTTCATTGAGATTTATGAGGTGGTTTCAGCCAATGAAGGATGAGGATGCTGCCATTTCATTATATTTTGAACCATCGTCAATTCCTCTGACGAAACCTGAACTTATTCTGCCAACAAGTGTTTCATTCATTGCGGAGAGGCCTTGTGTAAAATCAACCCTTTTAAACCTTTTGTTTCATTATATCTGTGCTTACAAAGCGGATTTGTACGCCGTTTTACTCCCTTACTGTAAAAATAATGACTTATCACTACTAACTAATACATGCACATTACAACGAGTGGGACAGCGAGAGGGACCCACGGTGAAGTGTCTTCCCTCGGGCCCCCTTGTGGTTTAATCGCAGCCTGCGTGGGTTTTCCTCTGGATGCTCCAGTTTCCGCCCACAGTCCAAAGACATGCAAGTTGGGTGTGTGAATAGTAATCTGTCCATATTCCCCCCCCCCCCTCCCTGTGACACACGCCTCTCGTCCTCATGTATGCCGGGATAGGCTCCTGCCCCCGGGAACCACCACGCACACAGGATAAGCGGGTACAGATAACGATTAATAAATAAAAACTAACAGCAGCGTCGTCTGTGTTAGTCATCTTCAGGTGCACTCACAATAGCGTCCATGCAGACAGGTGGGAGTGGTGATTGTTAATCATAAACCTTGACTTCAGACAGGTAAAGCTTTACTCATTCAGGCCAAAAGGCGGCCACGAAAGCAGGGAGGATGTCCGCCGGAAATGAGTGGGTGGTACAGTCTGACCTAAAAGAGGGTGAGGTGTTTCCACTTGAATAATTCAAAGTTTTCTGAAATATTTAAAATGCTTGTTGCTCTTATGTGATATGATAAAGTGGTGTGAAGGCTTCAGATGATGGATTTGACTCTGACATTTACCTGCACTCTCTAACCCCCTCTCAGCGTAAACAGTTGAGAGCTGGGATCAAAACAATGTAATGCTAAATGACTTCATAACTCAATCGGTAGGTATTGATCTCACGTCAGCGTTCGTCCACGCTTGTCAAAAAGGTTCTCTGTTTAACCAGGATGTGAAAAATAGCCTCTAAGTCATGGGAAAGGGCAATTATTCAGACAGGTAAGACTAATGACGACCACTTAGGCTGGAGCGCAGTAAATCATCAGCCTGAGTGTGAATAGAATATGTTTTGAGTATTTATCTAACCTCCTCTCACCCCAGACATCTTACAGTCAAGTGGGTCAGCAAGCATGCGTCTCTCACTTCATCAGACCCTCTTTATGTCTTTAGCTGAACGGGAACCTGTGACCTTCTGAATACGAGATGATCGAAATTCTTGCTTTAATTGTTGGAGGCAACTTACTAACCCACCGTCATAATAGCACCTTTTAGAGTTGTTATGATGAAGACAAGTGTTAACAGACGGTCTCACATCCAGCAGACGCACGTGTCAAATATTGTCTCGTTTGAAAGGAAGTCAAAAGAACGATTTCCCATCATCTCTCATGATGAATCCAGAAACGAGCAGCCTTATTCCCAGTAGGTTAAGTAGACACAGATATCAATCAAACTTTGCGGGAGTGACGGATGCGGAGACCGTACTAATATGGAACGTAATGACTCGATTGCTGTCTCACGCTTCCTTTAAAAACACAGCTCATGATGCATGAAGACCAAATATGTCTGAGCAATAATGACCTGTTCTCAGTGATTAAGGAGATGATTCGAAAAAGGATAAGTTCAAAATTATTGCAGGACCGTGTTATTAGTTTCACTTGTTCACCGCGTCCCAAGACTGTTGTACAAGATATGCTACCTTACTGTTTACATATATATATATATATATATATATATATACAAATATATATATATTACCATGTAACTACGCTTATTATCCCGTGATTATAGTGTGTAACTGTGGTTAAACCATAAGGATAAACTCAAAAATGTATAATGTTTAAAGGAATAGTTTGATATTTTCTCTCTCTTGCCGAGTTAGATGATCAGATGCCACTCTTGTGTCTCTGAGGTGAATATGAAGCTGCAGTCAACACCTGGTTAGCTTAGCTTATTATAAAAACTGAATCCTTAGGTTGTTGTTATTAAACATAAGAGATATAATGTCTAACATACATTAACATAAAGCGCAGATATGAGAGTAGTTAACGCTCGGTAAGTGAGCGAACAAAGCATGTATCCCAAAATGTGGAAGTATTCATACGTGACATTTAGGAGACACAAAATGTAATCTCTGAGTTATTACATGATCCTTTGAATGTGTGGCTTTGCTGCATTAACTCAACTTCAGGCACATACAAATGTCATATGAAATCAACCGGGTGTCACCATTTATTGTGACCTTTCCTTATCTGAGCCTTCAGGTCTGTAAAACAGACACTTACCTGTCATGTCTCAAACTGTAAACTGCACAAATCATCCCAGTCAAACGTAGATAATGAAGCGTTCCCCAACAGCAACTGCACACTGAAATGCAAAAACACTTGAAAAACAAATGAAGTGCATTTTCTCCTTGATTATAGAAACATAGCAAAGACCCCATGACATCATCAAGGACCTTCGAGTAAATCCTTACACCACTTATATGATGTTAAACATTAACCAACTTACAGATAGGGTTTCTTTTCTAGGTTATTGTTCGCTTCCTTATCAATCTGGTGTTTCCTTCTATTTATAGCTGTTATTATTGTATTTTCCAAGTGCAGTTGCAGATACAGCACAGTGAATATGACTTGCTGCACAACACTTAAACAGGTGAATATATACTCTAAGATTCAGAGAACAAGTTGATTTAAGAAATCTACAATAACGTGTCATATGAAAAGTAGCATACAACATCCCCAGGGTTATTACTGCATACATTTGGCAAAACAAATGTTTATGGATCTTAACAAACGGTCGTATACATCCACAATACTTGATACGACATGGACACAATCACGTCGTTATGAAGAATCTCATCACTAATAATTGGTCTCACGCTTTAGTTTCCATCTTTTATTGGACGAGTTCCAGCAGCGGTGGCGTTACTACAAAGTCATAAATTGAAACAAATGGCTTGTGCAGTTCCTGCAGACTGAAGTTGTGGACATTTATGAGGAGTGTCACATTTATTCCCGGCTGATTTAACCCTCACCAATAAACCAGCGTTGTTTATGTCACCTGTAGGCTGGAGGTCATACTGGTTAGTGTTGTATCGACTGATACTCTTCCCATCACGGAAAACTGCTGATTTTACTTCCTTTCATTGTCATAATGTGACTTATTTTGATGATTCACGATATATATAATACTTGATATGAATTCTGCATTTGGAACCAACTGTCTAATACAAATAAAGATGTTTGTGAGCATTTCAAAATATATTAAAAGTGATTAAATGTGCCGCCTTCGCAAATAATCACTCTTTTGTTGAGCTGGTTACAAACTGCATTGGTTCACAAGTATATACCAGTCCATAAAATCACAACAATACAGGAAATATATCATATCAGTTCACATCTGTCAACTCATATACGTTATGCACAAAGTTAATAACACTTTAGGAAGCCCGATCCACACAAACATGGAAGCGACGAATCAGATCCTTTCACACAGGGAAAATAATGTCTTCAGAAACGACACATTTACAGGATGGAGGAACAAAAAGCCTTTGCAGCAACGATCAGTTTCAAGCTGTTTCCAGGCATTACAATAACGTTTCATTGGTTTATACATCGATATTTAAGAAAAAGCTGCAATTATTACCACTTAAAACTGTAATTGACTTTAAAAACGTTTTTATATATTAGTGGTAATCAGAAGTCTGTGTTTAAATGAGCTCACAGGACGATGGGAGTCCGCGCTGACATATTCAGTATCCCAGAAAAATCAGTTCAAACAAATCTATTTCCTATTATATGTGGTTATTATGTCGACCCATAAAAAGACCCGTCAGTCAGAGTCAAGCGGTGTGTCCTGCGTTACCGTGGTTACCGACCACACACACACACACACACACACACACACACACACACACACACACAATCAAATTCCAGCCACACAGACAAAGGTTAATCTGAGATTGTTGGCCTTTTGAAAAAAACAACACGTATATCTGTTTGTGCCTTTGATGTGGAGGTCGAGGCATCATTACGAGCCGCCGGCTGCACCACTCTGCATGAACCTCGCTTCACTCTCATACCATTCAATCACATGCAGAGGGGTTTTTATTGAGGGAATAAAACAGGCTTTATGCCATGTACGTCTGTGCACACACACTTTATTTGGAAAATCCAGATTGTTTCCCTGTAAATCATCATCTGAAAGCAAAGAGCACAGCCCTTTTGATTTATGTCTCTGGAATACATTTCAGACCCTTTTCAAGGACACCTGTGAAAACACTCGAGTAGCAAAACATGTTCGTGTGATAGATATCAAAGAATAGACCTCCTGAGCTTTAATTACGTCATTGTGTTGTATGTGAAACAACAAGTATTTAATGGAACAATTGACAATACAAGTAGGTTACATTTCCTGCTTTAGCATGTTAAATATTATCATTCAAACGTTGAATATCTCTTTGCAAAACCATGAGCTTTAATTTACTGGGAATAAAATCACAGGATTTTCAGCCACAACAACATTAGTGAGGTTTGCCACATGTGTTGGGCGATAAGGCCTGGCTCGCAGTTTCATTTTATCCCAAAGCTTTCGGACGTGGTCGAGGTCAGAGACAAACACCTTCTTATTTGTGAAGCACGTGAAGGCACTGTGATGTTGAAACAGGACAGAGCCTTCTGTAAACCACTTCATGTAACATTTCATTGCATTTACTTATCCATCAGATTTGGAGCATCACCAGACATGTTTGTGTCCAATATTTACTCTCCACTAACTCCTGAGGGAAATGTCTGTGTGTCCACACTCTAGTAGCTAACTGAGTCTGTCTGCTGTTTGGTGCTGAGCAGGTACATGGAGGGATTTTATCCGAGCTTTCCTTATGATGAGAACAGCTGCTGCTGCGGCAGGAAACAAGAGAGATGAGAGCCGTGGGAATGAACCAAAACAGTAGCGGGTCAGAAAACCAAAATAATGAGCCAGCTGAAAGAGGCAGTAAAGATCCCCAGACTAAAAGTACACACACACACTGTGTGTCTTATATTAAATATAAAAAAAATATAAATTTATTTACTAAATTATTAAAAATTAATTAATTAATAAAACAATGCAGGAGAAACACAACAACAAAAGAAAAGAAGAAAGTTGTCCAAGGGAGATAAAAAAAGAAACATTCATCCAAAGTCTAAAGACATTTCCACACACACACACACACACACACACACACACACACACACACACACACACACACACACACACACACACACACACACGTGTCATCACTCTGGAGGTGTGTGCAGTCAATCACAACGTGAACGTACTGTGCCCTCTGTTGGCGACCTCAACGGCAATAACTGTGTTTGTAAAGCTGGAGAACTCCTGCCTCTCCAACACAACACGCTGAAGACGCTTCTTGAAATGAGAAATTGTAGGATTTTCCATTTTCTTTTTGAAAAATGTTGATTCATTTGGTATGAAGTTGAGAGTAAGTGTTGTATTGACCGGCGAAGGATGGATATCTTATCTTTCTGGCATGTTGCTTCTTGCTTTAAAAACGTGTGATTGCAGGTAAACACAGCTCACAGCATACATGACTTCCTCGGCCTCTTGTCCCACCATCAAGAGTGTTGTGATTTTCGAAGGTTGCAAGTTTATGATTGAGACAAATAACAGCTATAGTTCTTCTTGCTGTGAGATTAGCATACACAAATAAAGTGCCGTGTCTCTGTTGACCTCCAGTTTCCCCCTCTTTGTTCGTTGAGTGCTGAGTGTTCTCAGTAATATTACATGGCACAAGCTTTGAACACATCATTCATTTAGAAATATGCGTCATAAAAGCACAGAACTGAAATAAAATCGTTTTTGATAAACTGGATGAGACAGCGTCTCAAGATGAGGTGACAGAGCTGGACCAACCTTAAAGCAAAATCAATAATTCCCCTCAGCTTTATTGAGCTTTACACCTTCATCAACTCAGTGTTTTATTTACGTCAGATTGGTCCATCGCGGGCTTTGTGTCATCAAACACCTGCGAAAACCTGTGTGCACTACCTGCTTATCTATAGCTGATGAACATGGTGCAGCATTAAGCAGCTACATATGTACACGAGATGCTGTCGGAGACGACAAAGATTTAGTTAATATTGTCCAGAAACAAAACTTGTAATGTTGCTCCCTAACGGCAGGTTATGTAAATAAGCAACTGTTTGTTGACAAGGTCAGTGTTCACAGTGTTTGTTTCTGCTGCCCCACAACTGTTGATATTGCACTTTAGTTTTGCATATTTCCATATTCCAAAACGGAAGTTACGATTTTGGGGGCATGCGGCCACAGGGCCGTTACTCAAGCACTTCCATGTCACCTCTTCTCTGTGCTGCCTTCAACTACTTCCTGTTGTCCAACGTATCCAAATAAAGAGTCTCTGTCTTAACTCAGATTTCTAAATGATTTCTTGTTGCAGTATGTTGAGTCGCTTTTATACAATAACTTGCACTTATCCCGGTTTCTCCTTTCCTACCCTCCTCTATGGTCATGAAGGCTGGGTCATGACCGAAAGAACGAGATCGCAGGTACAAGCGGCCGAAATGTGTTTTCTCAGACGGGTGGCGTCTCCCTTAGAGATAGGGTGAGAAGCTCAGCCATCAGGAGAGACTCGGAGTAGAGCCGCTGCTCCTTTGCGTTGAAAGGAGCCAGTTGAGGTGGTTCATCTAGTAAGGATGCCACCTGGGCGCCTCCCTAGGGAGGTGTTCCAGGCACGTCCAGCTGGGAGGAGACCCCGGGCAAGACCCAGGACTCGGAGGAGAGATTATATCTCCTCACTGGGAACGCCTCAGGATCCCCCAGTCGGAGCTGGAGGATGTGGACGGAGAAGGGACGTGTGGGGTTCCTTACTGGAGCTGCTGCCCCCGCGACCCGACCCCGGATAAGCGGTAGACGATGGATGGATTGCACTTATTCTCTTTTTATAGTAAGAAAAGTATTTATCTTCAGACTCTCCTGATAAACGGAGATTTGTTCGACAGAATGAGTTGAAACTTGTGAATTCAGCACACAAGTTGAGTCTCTGCAGCGAGTCTCGCATGGACAAATGTCCATTATTATTTGATTGTCTACCCAAATACAATCAGTATACTTTTCTTCTAAATGGTATATTAGTTTCCAGCTGAAATTTTAAAGATTACACAACAAAAAGCAGAAACTCAGCATTACGATGCTTCCCTCTCCATTAAGTCGGATAGCATTACTCCTAATTGTCCTTAATTTATGTAAATTAACAGGAGAAATAAACAATTTAGAGCCATAGCAAAACAGCAGGTGGTGTTAGTAGATAATACAAAAAAAGACATAGACTGGCACTTTAAGAATACAAGCTGTGGATATGAAGGGCGTTATATATTCATCACACAGTATGAGGAAAGCCACACCAGCACTGAATACAAATAAGAAGCACAACTTCCTGCATATGACTTAAAAAAGAAGGGATAGTGTTTGAGGTGGGAATGGATTTGAAGTAAGTAGGTCATTGGAGGATAAATACACAGCCTGGATAATTATACACAAAGAAATACAGTAGTTAAAACAGGACACCAAAATGGTGACAGTGCATGTAAACCTTTTGCTGTCAAAGAGGACCAAAGATCCAAGGCTGCATCAGTCGAGGGTTCAATGTCTGTTGAGACAAAAGATGAGGACGAAACCTCGTTTTGTTTTGCTGTGACATAACTTGCGTTGCTTTATTGTGATCGGTGAGATACTACTGTGCTCATGCTACATTTCAAAAACACAAACAAGGTGTGAAATTTTCTTTTCCACAGTTTTGGATCCGTCTAATAAGATCTCCCGGACATGTGATCGACATTTCTCATCATCACACATGGAGGACGTCTCCAGGCCGTAGTATCTGTGCACAAAACTCCACCAGACAGATGGGTTCATGAAGAATTAATTAGTTACGAAACATCAGGAGTTCCAGTTTTATTAGGTTTATTTGCAGCTACGTTACAGATAAGCTTGTTTAATATCTTTACAATTAGATGCTAAAAGGCACACAGTATTTTGCAGTGTCATTAAATGGTTGCTTAAGTATGATTTTTGATACTACGCAACTCTGGGAAACTTATTTTGATGAACAGTCGCTAAAAGTTCTGCTTGTCAAGCTTTTATAGGCTCAATAATGTATCAATAAAAAACAAAACACTCACAGATACAAGGTCTTCTTGTTTATCGCTGTTGAGCGTTTGTTTCTATTGTCAAGCTTTTAAACATCCCCATGTACTTCCAATTGATTCTACCAGAGGACACACAACTCCGTCTCCGCTGAAGTATTCCTCAGCATTTTGAGATAAAGTTTTTTGGAGCAGCCCTCATAAAATATTATGCGTTTTCTATATTTAGGCCTTTGATTTGAATTATTTAGTCGAAGTATCCCTTCGCACATCTGATGGGCTTTCACAATGATGCAGCTGAAGCAGATATGTTCTGTCCTTGCAGTCAGACGCGTGTGTCGAGTACCAGCTGGGCAAAGCAACCGACAGCACTGAGGCTTCAAACTGCAGGAGCTGCACAAGCTTCAGGCGTACTGCAATGTCAACGTTTAAAGTTTTTCAAAGTCTGTCTAAAAATAATAGTCAGGTGCCCACATGAACACTGAAACAGGTTTTACTTCCTGTAATAATTCCCCCTATGCTGGCCATTAACAACTCTCTAACTAATGTGTTTCCTAATGTGTTTCCAGTAATGGAGGAGAAAAATACCTTCTTTATGTTTCCCAGTAAAGATGTATAGGTCTTATGGGTTGCTATTGCAACGGCGGTGCATGAATATTCAGCGGCCAGTAGCTCCCATAAACTTTGCTACATTTAGGACATTTATGGCTCACCACCATCGGAAAAGGCAGAACGAAGATTAGATTAAGAGCAGCGGATCTTGAGACAATCACCGCCCACAGAATCTTTTGACTAACCAGCTAGACAGCTAAGCTTACCCAGCTAGGACCCGAGGCTATTACACTACACAGCCTGCTACTGGCACATGTCTGGGTCGCTGGAAAATAAAATGGATGATCTAAGACCCACATCGTCACAGAGACCTGGCTGCATCACAACATCCCGGATCAAGCTGTTACACTTGATGGATGGACTGATGCCGCTCTCACCTTCAGGCTACTGGGAAGCTTTTTTCCTCAGACTGTGAGACTTCTGAACTCGTCCTCCACCAAAAATAGTTTTTCTGCCTTTTTACATTTTTATTATGTAGCGCAATAGGACTTTAACTGCATGTTGTTGCACAACCCTGTGTTGTACAGTGACTATAAATGATCCTTGTATCCTTAACCCTTTGATGCACAACATGGGTCCAAATAGACCCGAGTGAGATATTTCAAGTATTCATTAAATATCTTGTTTTTGATGACCACAAATCATTATTTTAATCTTAATTTATGAACTAAAATAGTTTTTGTATCACTACATCAGGTTTACACACACGGGTCTAAAATGACCCGTGTGTGTAAAGTGTGATAACAATGAAACAAAGACATAATATAATAATAATGTTGTTAAAAATAATATTTATAGCAGTGGTTTGGACCAAACAACACATTCAATATTTAAAATCTTTATTTGTCACACTCACACATAACATACATCATACAGCCGATAACACTGTGAGATATTGAACTGTTAGTGTAACTGTAGTGTAACTGTGGTGTAACTGTAGTGCAGGGGTGTCAAACATGTGGCCCGGGGGCCAAAACCGGCCCGCCAGAGGGTCCGATCCGGCCCGCGGGATGACTTTGCAAAGTAAAAATTAGTTGTTTTGATCATAAAGTAAAATACTGTTCCAGATACCTGTGACAAAATGTTTTGTGCCTTTGTAGATACACTGTGATCTGTAAGTTGTAACGCACATGTGTAAATGATAAAATGAGGCATAATATTGTTGAAATTGCACCTTTTGTTTCTTAAGAAATTTCAGGTGGTTCATAATGTTTTGTAAAAAGATTAAGTTTGAACATTTTCAGAATGTCTTTGTACTTTTTGCACTAAAACGAAGGGAAACATTTGGAGTTGTCGTTATTTATAGATTATTTACTGGTCCGGCCCACTTGAGATCAAATTGTGCTGTATGTGGCCCCTGAACTAAAATGAGTTTGACACCCCTGCTGTAGTGTAACTGTTAGTGTAACTGTAGTGTAACTGTGGTGTAACTGTGGTGTAACTGTAGTGTAACTGTTAGTGTAACTGTTAGTGTAACTGTGGTGTAACTGTTAGTGTAACTGTAGTGTAACTGTTAGTGTAACTGTTAGTGTAACTGTAGTGTAACTGTGGTGTAACTGTTAGTGTAACTGTAGTGTAACTGTTAGTGTAACTGTTAGTGTAACTGTGGTGTAACTGTTAGTGTAACTGTTAGTGTAACTGTGGTGTAACTGTTAGTGTAACTGTAGTGTAACTGTAGTGTAACTGTTAGTGTAACTGTGGTGTAACTGTGGTGTAACTGTTAGTGTAACTGTAGTGTAACTGTAGTGTAACTGTTAGTGTAACTGTGGTGTAACTGTTAGTGTAACTGTAGTGTAACTGTGGTGTAACTGTGGTGTAACTGTAGTGTAACTGTTAGTGTAACTGTTAGTGTAACTGTAGTGTAACTGTTAGTGTAACTGTTAGTGTAACTGTGGTGTAACTGTGGTGTAACTGTAGTGTAACTGTTAGTGTAACTGTAGTAAACTGTGGTGTAACTGTGGTGTAACTGTAGTGTAACTGTTAGTGTAACTGTAGTAAACTGTGGTGTAACTGTTAGTGTAACTGTAGTAAACTGTGGTGAATGTATAAATGAATGAAGAAAAGAAAAGAAAACTGATTAAATAAAAACATTTGGGAACAGCGCAAACTGCCATCTCAGTGCACACATGCCTCACAGATGTCCCATGTTTGTGCTCCTTCACGGGGCTGTTTGTCAGCCATGCAGATCTTCCTCTGTGACAAAGTGACACACAAAGATTTCAAATATTAAATGTGTCGTTTGGTCCAAACCACTGCTATAATAATTATTCTTAACATTATTATTATATTAGCGGTTTTAGAACAATTATTATTTCCATCATTACAGACGCTGATGCTCCCCTCCAGACGCTACACATTACACTAACATGACATCTGTCTCTGTGCACTACATTAGCACTCCATGGGCACTTAAAGGATTAAGGGATGAGATGTACTTGGGTAGATAGTGAGGGTGAATCACTTTATTTTATAAAAAAAAAAAAAAAACCTGGCCCTCTGCAGAGTTATTAATGTGTTCTTACTTAGACAATAAATAAAATACCCTCCCTGCAAGATCCCTCAAAATAATATATTTATGGCAAACACACCATTTTTAAATAAACACACTATTTATTGCCCCAGAATGAGTATAAGAAAAGTAGTCCCCCGTCCTTTCCAAAAAAATAGAGACTACCCTGCATGAAGGACATTTTTAAATCACATAGCCAACATTTGCTTTTCTGACGGTCCCTAATATTGTTTTTTACAGTCCCTAATGATTCCTCGGTACACAATAGTGTGATGATGACTCAAGTCACAATACTGTTACTTACAATATTCCTGTAGATTTTAATCAACTGCAACATTGTAGATCATGTTTATTATTTTCCATTCATGCACATCTTCTTTGTCAAACGTCATTGGACGACAAAGCTTCTGCGTGCAGTCTGTGATTCATACCTTCCGAACCATATAGGCTAAACAAATGAAACCGTCGCAGATCTGACCCCCCCTCCCCATCCCCTCCCCTCCCTCTGTGAATCTCTTTGCGTCTCTCTCCTCTTCTGTACATTTCACCAGTTTAATCTCTGTCTGAAGGGGGGGGGGGGGATGTTGGCTGCAGCACAGTTTCCATCCTCCGCCTGTCCGCAACCACAAGCGCATCAAACAACTTTTGCATTCGCTATTTTCTTTCTTTCCCTCCTCATTTCCAAACATGATCAAAGCGCGTTACAAGAAGCAGGTCGCAGACCAGCAGCGTCAAGGTGAGCTGTCTTTCTATTGTCAATATACTAAACTAAAGTTATAGACTGCTAGTGTGTGACCAAGTATTTATATTATTGTTTATTAGTATTATTTATTTGCTTTTTGACGGATGCTTCTAAGTATTTGACAAAGTATAGATAAATCAAATCGTCATTAAATGTCACTGTTCTGACTGGTTATAAATATCTAAAGAAATATTAGAAGAACATTATGTTTAGGTTAACTCCAACAATGCAGCTCACAGATATTAGTCACATAATCTTGTATTTGCAGGGTGTTGCTTGACATACGGGGACATAATTAATCTTCCAGAAGAAGTCATTAGCATCTATTAATTCAGTGTATGTAATGCAAAATCTACTGTCACCGGTTGATGAGAAGGATTTGAATCATAGTGTTGGACTAAAAGCAATAATCCTCAACACACAGGGGGATCTTCTTCATCCACGGCCAATAAAAACGTGAGGTAATTTAAACAAAATTACGTTGAATATCTTTATTACTGCAGTTTGTCTGGAGTGACTGTAAGTGCTGTGAGGTGTGCGGATTTTAGCTCAGACAATAGTATTGATTTAAATATAAAAGTGAATGTGTAATGATAATTATAATAACAATTAAGTCGTTTTTAACAAAAGTATAATTGACCCATCCTGCAAAATAAATGCATTCAAAGTGTCTTTTGATAAATGAATAATGCATTTCCTTGTGAGGTAGTCCTGATATCATCAGTTTAATATGTCATTAATAAGCCTTTAAAGTGTTTGGCTCCTATTCCCGCTGGTGCTGATCCGAAAAAATGAAGCAATTAGTCGATTAATCATTAAGTAGATGGACAGAAATGATTAATCGGGGACTATATTAATACTTGCCATGCATTTCATAGACTTATGAAAATAATGATGGGCAGATTAATCAAGAATCTAAATAATTGTTAGTTGCAGTACCTGTGATATGTGATTTATTTCAGAAAATATCCTTCACTTTAAGCGTGCCAGGGTTAAATATTAACAGCCTTTAGCTCTCAAGCTCTGGGCATAAGGGAGTCACTGGTTTTAAAAATGTGATGAAAGAAAGAGGAAAAATAACTGTTAAACTGAAGCTTAACCCCGAGAGGAATCACAGAGTCGTAAGTCAAATGGAATCCTCTTCTAATAACAATTATTGTTTCATATCTTTATTTCTATTTTTATAGCAGGTCCCCAGTGTTAGACAAACACAGAGAACGGCGCAGGATGTGTTGACATCCTCGTTGTTCCTCCAGTGTTCCTCTCGGAAATGGAGTTCTCTTTGCAAGGCTCCGCTTCAAACGTATCCAAACTGCTCCACGACACCAGCATGCCACTAAATGCCACTGGGAATTACACTAACGACCAATTCACTGAAGTCAACCTCGTTGAAATCCTGGGCCCAAAACGATCTCCCTTCTTCCTCCCTGTGAGCAGTGTTTACCTTCTCATCTTCCTCACTGGCTTGTCTGGGAATCTGCTCACATGTGCAGTGATAGCAAAGCACAAGAAGATGCGAAACCCCACCAACCTCTACCTGGTGAGCCTGGCTGTGTCGGACCTCCTCATGCTGTTGTTCGGGATGCCTCTGGAGATCTACGACCTGTGGCAGAACTACCCGTTCCCCTTTGGCGAGGGCGGCTGCTACTTCAAGACCTTCCTCTTCGAGACGGTCTGCTTCGCCTCGATCCTCAACGTCACAGCTTTGAGCGTGGAGAGGTACATTGCTGTGGTGCACCCGCTCAAAACACGATACCTGTCGACTAACCGGCACGCCAAGCGGGTCATCACCATCGTGTGGGTGGTGTCCATGATCTGTGCAGTCCCCAACACCTCCCTGCATGGCATCTTCTCCCTGCCAGAGAGAATGGAGGAGTCGGCCATATGCACTGTGCTGAAGCCACTGTGGATCTATAACATGGTCATGCAGATCACCACTGTGTGCTTCTTTTTTGTTCCCATGATGGTGATCAGTGTGCTGTACCTGGTGATGGGGCTTCATTTGTGCAGAGAAAGTCGGCAGCCCAGTGGGGACCTGGGAAGGAACTCCAGCAGCAACATTCCAAGGAAGATCAGTGTGAACGGGCGCAGGAGACAGATCAACAAGATGCTCTGTGAGTCATTTTCTCTCTTCAGGAAAACATGTTCATGTACTACTGTTAAAGACTGTTTACTGTTTATTTGACAGCAGATCCCCTGTCGTCTGTGCTATCAATGCCAAGACATGTTCCTAAAGACAAAGCACGTGTGTAAGATTCGCTGGAACCGACAGAACTGAACCTAAAAGCACGACACAGAGGCAGGCAGAATACAATATAGTTCAGTTTACTCAGTAATCCAGGCAGGGTCAAATATCGGTAAATCAGTCCAAAGGGCAAAAAAATCCAGGCAGAAGAATCGGAGTCCAGAAACAGGCAGGCAGGGTCAAAACGGGCAGGTCAGGAAAACTAAACAGGTAAACTAGACGATCGCTGGAGAGCTTGGCAGGAAAACACAAGACAATCTTCAGGGAACAAGTGGGAGAGACCTGGTAGATATCCTCTGAGAGAACTAATGAGCGAATGAGAAGCAGGTGAGGAGATGGGGCTGTGGAAACCAGGCGAGGGGAATAAGTTGATTGCAGGCAGTGAGGATGAACCAGGATCTGAAATGATGAGAGAATTACTGACAAGGTAAAACCCAATAAAAACAAAGTAATAGTGGGTGGAACGCGTGACAACGTGAGGAAAGCAAAGAACAAATAATGCCAGAGGATTGTCAATTCTTATTGATTATTTGTATTCCGGAGGGAGTCCCTAAGCTTGGGGCTTGATTTGGTTTCATGTAGTCTATCTACTTCACTGTGAGGCCCTTTTTACTCCAAATTCATAGATAATTAATTTCTTCTCTGTATGAGGAGTTTCATTCCAGACGGATATATCCATCCATCATCATGAATTCCAGTGGGAATCATGCCAACAACTTGGTATAACCCTATGTTATTCGATCAATTCAGAGCAATAATTGTATTTGCACGTGAGAAATGGCAGGTAAAACTACCATAAACAGGGTGTTGTAGTAAATCTGGATCCCCACTAGTGTCCATCATGTGGCTCTTTTAGCACACCCCCCTTGTATTTCCTCTCAGTTCATTTATTAAATGAATAAAGTATAGAGAGCATTAACAAAGAAAATTGTTTAACCTGCAACAACAACATATAAAAAACACATTTTTAAAACAGCTTCCTTCTCTCTGGATTGATCCTCTAGCAATCGTGGTGGCGGTGTTCGGAGTCTGCTGGGCGCCCTTCCACATCGAGAGGCTCCTCTGGAGTTCCATCAGCCAGTGGACCGATTTGATGCACAACATTTATCAGTATGTCCACATCCTGTCGGGCGTCTTCTTTTACCTCAGCTCTGCAGTCAACCCCATCATCTACAGTCTGCTCTCCACACGGTTCAGGGAATGTTTACAAGAGCTCGTTTGCTCCCGCACGGAGGACAACAGCTCTGTCAGAGACTCGCCGCCATTACCTAAGATCTTACTGGAACCCTCTGTTTCAAGTGCCAGAGCTCAGGCTGAGGGGAAGGACTCCAACGCTTTCATCCATTTGCTGTCTACTGACATGACACTGAGCATGGACACTACAATCCTCACGTGTGCATGTAAAGAGACGAACTGCAAGACCTCTGTGTTCTAACTGAGACTCACAAGCAATAGAGAAACTAGTTGGATATTTTGGGAAATTTGCATATTATATCAGTATAACATTTTCCAAGTTCTAATCATGTGTCCTTGTGTTAATTAGTCATTTATCCGTTGTAACATGCTAAATATATGTAAAACAATTTTTTTATTTAATGCATATCACTCTTGTAACTAAATAGCTTATTCTGTTTCACTCCAAAAAGTCACATTACTGAAGCTGGAGACGCTCTAACTTCTGTTTCCTTTAAAAATGACAAGTTGGGATTTGACGGGACCAAGAAAGATGTTTTTGGGTTTTGTATGCATTAAACAAAGAGATATAACGTGTTAATTAGTGAGATTTAAAGGTGCTGAAAAGTGTCTAGCTGTTTTCCGTCTTTATGCTAAGCTAAGCTAAACGTATGCTCGCTCCAGTGAAATTCGTCTTCTCGTCTATCTCTTTGCGAGTGAATGAACGTATTTACGTATTACTTATGTAAAATTGCTCCTTTAAACTTATAACATGTTGTTAAAGAGCTTGTACGTGAACTTTGATTTTTCTTTCTGTTTGTTTGTTACCGTAGATAATATTGTTCAACAGTGCCTGCATAACTCACCTGCTGTCTTATTCGGGTAACTGCTGTATGCCTTAGAAATCCACAGGGAAAGTGGGACAATCAAGTCCGTGAGCTTTTCCTGATCCTGTTTCGTCTCTTGTTGCACGGCCAACATTGTGTACATGATTTTCTTGATTGGTCAGCTCTTATTCACTGTGATTGCAAAGTAAAAGTAAAAAAGGTATTGTGCAATGCCTGGTTAAAAATCAATAAATGTTGAAGGTGTCCATATGCAGCTATTTTTCTGAAGCTATCTTTATGTTTGATTACATTGATTGACATTGAATGCAGAAATATTTATTCATCATCATGATTGCATTGTGAGATTGGTGCTTGTCCATATATACTGTTTATGCCATTTCCATCATATTTTCCGACACGCAATCTAATATAAAAGGTAAAACATCAGCCTTGGCTTTATGAAGGTTATTTTTGTACCTTCATTTTCCTGTTGTAGTCAGAGCAGTTTAGTATTCATATCAGTGTTACAGGTCGGAAGTCGAGACAAATTGGAGACCATTACAGATTAAACGTAAAGTGTCACACAGACAACCAAAAGCCTATCTGTCTTTAATCACCTCTTATTGGGGAGCCAAAATATTTAGCATCTCCATGCATGATTCTTGACATTACATCAGCAGTACCCGTGACAACATCAGCATTTAAATAAAAGTGATGCATGAATGTAAAAATGTCCTGATCCTACCTGCCACAAGCATAGTTCATAGTAACACAAAGTAATGAAATATTCCCCCTCCCCTACTACGGAAGATGAATATGTATGAGCTGATTGAGGTTAGGGTTTGTGGAATTGTAATAAGGGGTCAAAAAATGAAAATGAAATATTCATGTAAATGACCACAACAGGTGATTGTTGTGAGCCATGAAAACACAAAGACAGAAATGACCAAGACAATGTAACAGTGGTTTAAATTAAGGCAGGAAAAAACACATGCACTCATCACCATAATGTGGATGTTCATTTGGGATCCATAATGAAGGACAGTCATATATCATTCAGCGGAGAAAGTGATTCATTTTCCGTGCAAGACATTATTTATATTGCCTTCCCGCTCTGCGCTTTCTGTATATCAAGAGCGCAATCCGACTGTATTGTTGACCGCCAAAATGACCTCAACTTCTCCAGTTGGTCTCTGAATATTCACAGCCGCCTTTTAGTCCCTTACATGTCCCGAGGACACACCAGTTGTCTTTAGGTCGCAGCATCACTGCAATTCAGCTCGAAAAGGATGGTCTGCGGGCTATTCTTACCACATTGTACGTGTTAAGTCCTGGTGCATCAAAACCAGGGGACAAACCGCGCTTGTCAAATGTGTAGAAGTTAAATAATTGGCCATCTTGGGCTTCCAGGGACACTGAGGCTGTGCCGACTTGTAAAACACAAGGGTATTCTTTTTCAAAAACTACTCTGAACACGCGGTCAACCAGGTAGTTGAGCTGTATTGTTCTGTACTTCTCTGGGATCAGCTCCTCAATCTGAGGCCCAAACTGTTGCATTATTAGAACTCCGTCTGGCCCAACTTTTATCTCGTAGAAGGTGATGTTGCTGTATGTGAAAAAGCCGATGTAAGGTTCTGGGTTTGGCGGGGGATAGAGGATCTTCTTAGCCTGCCTGAAGGCTCTTTCTATGGCTGGTATGATGTGGGTGTAGGCCTTGGTGACCAAGTCCTGCTTCTGAGATCGGCTGCCAGCCATTAGCACCACCAGACCGAGCTTCAGTCTGGGCACCAGGGAGAAGGTGGCAGAGTAGCCATCCAGATCTCCATCTTTACGCACCATCTCGTAGCCCATGAGCTCATTCACCTCCCACGGCGTTCCAGTACGGTTGGCAAAGTAGTCCTTATCGCACCTGAAGAGCGGGGTCAGCATGATCTTCAATGAGTCTGGCTCCAGCATCTTGCGGTGATAAGCGCCCAGCAGCACCATGGCGAGCTTGGCCAAGTCTGCAGCCGTGGAGAACATCTGACCTGAAGGCCGGTACCAGCCTAGGTCGTATAGCGGGGCTGGCTTTCCGTTGGAGTACACTCCCACAGCCATCTGGCCCCCGAGCCCTGGGGTGATGTCGAAGCCAGTGTCCTCCATCCCCAGCCGGTCCAGGATATTGTCTGCGATCCAGCGCTGGTAGTCAACGGCAGCCACTCGCTCAGCCATCACATGAGCCAACAACGAGAAGGCAAGGTTGCTGTAGTGACATCTGGAAGGAAGCAAGGGAAAGAGATGGAGAGAATTATAAAATATGGTTGTTGATGTATAATATAAGAGAAATAAACTATTTGACAACCATCTTGAAGAAATAGTTCAGTATTTTGGGAATTATACTTAGTAGCGTTCTTGTTAAATGAGAAGGTTGATAAGCTATAGACAGCAACCACTCAACTTATCTTAGCATAAAGCTCTGTCGGCTTTACGGTAAGCGCACCATTTCCGGTTGTTAATGTTTCTGTGTTGCTGGTAGCATACTTTGGCAGCTCCAGCTTGACTCAATTAATGTTGTTATATTCTTGATCACATTAGCTAATTACCTGTCATCTATCTAAACCTATACTTATACTTCCTAAGCACTTACAACTCTCTCCTTATCCTCCTTCTCTTAGCGACTCTCGTTAAATCCTCAATTCTTTACACTCCTTTCGGCTCTGCTAACGTTAGCTGCTGTAGCTCGGCAGCTAGCGATGGCATCTTCCTCTTCCTGTTATGCTCTCTCCTGCTCGGTGTGTTTCATGTTTAGCTATTGCTCTGTCTCCTTTAGTGATAATGGTACGTGTATTAAATGTAGTTTATACGCAGGGTTGGAGGCGAGTTTTAGAGGGATAGGTGAGCGGCTCCGCACCATGGTTAGTCAGCGGTTAGCAACTGTAGCTGTTAGCAAGCCCCCTGTAGCTGGTGCGTGCCGACCAGTGGTATCTCCTGTTAGCTGTCCTCCGGCGGGGCCCGAGCAGCCGGGAGACTGGGTGACTGGGTGACTGACCAAAAGAAGTGTTATGAGAAGCCTCACCACCAACCGCTTGCTGTTTCTAACAGGTTCTCCCCACTCAGTGACGCACCAGCTCATACCTGTCAACCCTCCCGTTTTTCCCGGGATTATCCTGTATTTTTTACTTCTAACCCGTTTTTCTCCCGTTTAAATATTTTCCCGTAATTATCCCATATTTTTAACCTTTCAAAAAAGTGTTCTCCGGTAGAGCAGGTGGCAGTATTATGTTTAACTTTAGCGGAAAAACGTTATCTGTCAGTAAACACACAGAAGAAGAAAACAGGAACAATAACACAGAATGTGAAGACGAAAGCATATGGATGAGAGTCACTGCTGTGACTAAATTTAAGGAAGTGATTCCATCAGTACTTAATTCTATACCAGGACTCAATATCAATATAACGGAGGACTCCAATGCTAACTTTAGTCCCTCCCAAATGAATCATCTTGTTGATAGCGCTGCAGCCTCACTGCGAATAACACTCGACTCTGTCGCTCCTCTAAAGAAGAAGATCATAAAACAGAAAAAGAAAGCTCCATGGCTTAATTTACAAATCCGCAAACTAAAACAAAAGTCGAGAAATCTTGAAAGTAAATGGCGTTCCACTAAACTGGAAGAATCTCGTTTAGTCTGGTTAGATCATCTTAAAACGTATAAGAAGGCTCTCCGTAATGCAGAGCAGCTTATTACTCTTCCTTAATAGAAGAAAATAAGAACAACCCCAGGTTTCTTTTCAGCACTGTAGCCAGGCTGACAGAGAGCCACAGCTCTACAGAGCCTTCTGTTCCTATATCTCTCAGTAGTGACGACTTTATGAGTTTCTTTAACCGATAAAATTATAATTATTAGAGACAAAATTAATCTCCTCCTGACCTCAATTGGTAATGACTTAACTTCAACCTCCGGAATTTCAAAAACATCTGTAACTCCTGAAATATATCTAGACTGTTTTACGCCAATCAACCTTAACCAACGAACTTCAACAATCTCATCGTCTAAGCCATCAACCTGTCTTTTAGACCCGATTCCAACTAAACTGTTTAAAGAAGTTTTACCCTTAATTAACACCTCGTTATTAAATATGATCAACCTGTCTCTATTATCTGGCTACGTACCAAAACCACTTCTTAAAAAGATATCTAGCCTTCCCTTTCTCGCTAAGATCCGTGAGAAAGCAGTCGCAAAACAGTTGTGTGATCTTTTACATAATAATAGTTTATTTGAGGTTTTTCAATCTGGATTTAGAGTTCATCATAGCACAGAGACGGCACTGGTGAAAGTGACCAATGACCTTCTATTGGCATCAGACAAAGGACTTGTCTCTGTTCTTGTCTTGTTAGACCTCAGTGCTGCTTTCGACACTGTTGATCATGACATTCTACTACAGAGACTGGAACATTGTGTTGGCATAAGAGGAACCGCACTAAGCTGGTTCAAGTCCTATTTATCTGAGCGATCTCAATTTGTACTTGTTAACGATAAATCCTCCATGACAGCCAAAGTCAGTCTTGGAGTTCCGCATTGTTCTGTACTTGGACCGATTCTATTCACCTTATATATGCTTCCTTTGGGCAATATTATAAGGAACCACTCTATAAACTTTCATTGTTATGCGGATGATACCAAATTATATCTAACATTTAACCCGACGAAACCAATCAATTGGCTAAACTTCAAGCATGCCTTAAGGACATAAAAACTTGGATGTCTAGCAACTTTTTGATGTTAAACACAGACAAAAATTGAAGTTATTATACTTGGCCCTAAACGCCTCCGAAACGCATTTTCTAATGACATAGAAGCTCTGGATGGTATTAACTTGGCCTCCAGCACCACTGTAAGGAATCTTGGCGTCATCTTTGATCAGGATCTGTCTTTTAACTCCCACATAAAACAAATCTCAAGGACTGCCTTCTTTTATCTACGTAACATTGCAAACATAAGACACATCCTGTCTCAAAATGATGCAGAAAAACTAGTCCATGCATTTGTTACTTCAAGGCTGGATTACTGCAACTCATTGTTATCAGGTTGTCCCAAAAAGTCGCTTAAGACTCTTCAGTTGATCCAAAATGCAGCAGCACGTGTATTGACAAGAACAAGGAAACGGGATCATATTACTCCTGTATTAGCTGCTCTGCACTGGCTCCCGGTAAAATACAGAATAGAAATTCAAAATCCTTTTCCTGACTTACAAATCAATTAATGGTCAGGCTCCAGCATATCTTAAAGATCTCATAGTACCTTATAAACCAACTAGAGCAGGGGTGTCCAAACTTTTTTCACTGAGGGCCACACACAGAAAAATATATGAAGGGCTGGGCCACTCACTCGAGGTGAGGTATATTGCCTTAAAAAAAAAAAATCAAATGCAGGTAGATTATGCTTGATAATTGAATATGAGTTTGAGATACGAAGGACATCACAGAGATGCTGTCGGTCATTTTAGTTCTCAACCTGCTTTTGTTAACAGAGAAAAGGTTTGCTCACATATATGGCGTCTCATCAGAGGAAACTTTTCCAAGCTCCAAGATTTGATTTGTCAATAGCTAAAAAAAATTGACCCAAACGCAGGAGACTATAGGGAAAAGAAACTTGAAGATATATAACTTTTATTTAAGGTTTGTGCAGGTAAGGCCTAACTCAGGGGTGGGGAACCTTTTTCATGTCATTTTTACAACATCCTTCGAGGGCCACAAACTAGGCACACTGGCCTTTTACTTCCTCAAAGAAATAATAGTTTGTCCATTTCTCCTGAAAAGTGCGACATTCTGCATCCACCTTTCTCTTCTTTACACTCGCCACGCTGCGTTCACTGATGTCAATGACAGTCTCGTTTAATATTGAAGTTTTTTGACATGACGTGACCACGTGATGACACGTTCCGCTTGTGTTGTGTTCAAGGACCCTGATCCTGAAAAACAGTCAATCGCCCATCTATTGCTGTCTAGATTTTCATTTATTTTTTCTAGTTTATTTGCGTGTATTTATGAATTACCTCGAGGGCCGGATCAAATGGTCTCGCGGGCCACATACAGCCCGGAGGCCGGAGGTTCCCCACCCCTGGCCTAACTGATAGACGTGTGTAGAGGTATCAGGTTAGCATTTGCGTCTCACCACCCCCTGAGCAAGATCAACAAAGTGAAATCTCAGAGTGGATTGGTTCTGGAGAACAGCTCCAGATAACTTTGCATCAGTAACTGTTAGTTCTTTAATAGTTTTCAGCATCTGACATCCCTTTCTCCGTTTCCTTCCAAGCGAACGCGATGCTGTCAGGTAGTGCAAGGTCCAGCTGACAGGGAGGAGTCGGCACTGTGGTGCGAAGACATCGGCCCGTGAGGAGCTGAGCCAGGCTGTACATGCCTGAACCAATAAGAAGCCACCAATTAAGTAAAGGTTTGTATAGGTGTTGGATTTGGGCTTTTCTTTTTTGCTGTCTGCCTTTAAACGCCACAGAACGGACATTCATCTTCTGTGCACCGATGGCTTCAATCCTCAGTGTGTTTTGCTGCTTTTTAAAATCCTCTGACTGTCTTGCCATGCCAATGGATTTTTCTAGGTCTAGATATTTCTTTCCTTAGCAAGTATTCTGAGAGCTGTTTGTCAACGAGTTCTACTACAATCCTGTCCCTGTCGCCATGCAACGTCCCATAATAGTGCTCAGCTAATACATACAGGGAAGTCACAAATGCATCCACAGTATTATGTGCTTTTTGTTTGCGCAAAATCAAATGCGCGGATGTGTTATTGTGCTATTATGCTAGCTCCAACTCTGCTCATCATTGCTGTTACTCATTGAACTTGCTCACTGATCTCTCCTACTGTTAGCTTAGCAGGGCTAAACACGTTACACGTTAATGATGCATTGCATATTCCAACCTGATTCCTATTATCCATCATACCTAAGGCTTCCAGCTGTCAACAGCCAAACATATTATAAAGACAATATGTACCAACATGCTAATAACAAATACCACAGAGATGGGCAAAGGAGGGAAAGGCAGCAGAGGAGCACAATTGGAAAACACAGCAAACAGAAGACAAAGTCTACAACTCAGACCAGTCTGAGCGACAAGTCTGACGGCATCAGTCTGGACACAGAGCCAAACTGTGACAAAAATATATAACCAGCGAGGTTAGCGATCACTGCCTCTGGCAAAAAAAAAGCAAAATGAAGCCCCTCCCTGGTCAAACTCATACATTTTTCATATAATATCCTACCCCAGTCTGCACTATAAAAATTTACATTTTGAAATACTGAAATCAATGCAGCAAAACAAATCTTACTTGGTGCCTGGGTCTGCGACGAGGACATCATCTTGCATCAGATTTATTGCAGTTTGTGTTTTTCCTTTCCAAAGCAGACTTGTGGCCCGGAGTCTCCTGGGTAGGCCTGGATCAGCCCATGACAGAAAATATAGTAAGTAATTATGTGTCTTCTTTTTCTCCATCTCTTCACATTTAATTTCAATCTGATGGTTATGTATCCTCATGATTGTGTGCACTTTTTGTAAGTCGCTTTGGACAAAAGCGTCAGTTAAATGAACTGTAATGTAATGTACTGGAAGGGGGAGAGAGAGTGGATGGCTTGTGGCAAAGGGCCACGGGTTGGATCGCACCCACGGCCACTAATGTAGAGAATCAATATTTAAAGATTTATGGTCGTCTTGCCACAGGCGTTTCTCTCATATTTCAAGGTAATTAATTATCCAGAGAGAAGTACTACAAATTGAAAAACTTCTTCAGATTAGCAAGTGACTGTTTATGTATTACAATAGCAACTCTGTAGGGATACAGAAAAGACTCTATAATGATAAGTATCTGAACAAATCAGAAGGTAAATGTCGATTGGCTCATAGATTATTTGCCTGATTGTTTCAGCTTTAAAATCAAAATCAATCAAAAATAAATAACTTTAATCTTTAATGCTCGAAATGAGATGTTTACATTTAACAAGCATATTGATATAGAAACCTCTTCTTCTTCTTCCTCTTTTATTAAACTGTTTGTTTTCATTCCACCCTTAAGTTTCAATAGGTCAGCTCCTGTGAGTTCAGACGTGTCCATATCCAACATGCTTTTTCACACCAGACTAACTAAGGCCTAAGGGACGCACTGTATATGATTAGATCTCAAAGCCTTGGATTATATGACAGAGGCTGGCTCTCTTAAACTGTTGCTCTGTAGAGTCCTCTGTATTTACCTGAGAGCTGGCTGGCCATCCTGCGCAGGGTGACAGAGGAGGAGCGTATCTGAACCTCCCCACTGTCCAGGAATATCAGGCCATCTGTCACGTATTTCAGCTCAGAGTCTCGCGTCTTTCCCAGAGGATTTTTGATGGTGAAGTTCTCCACATATTTCTCCAGAGGGTCATCCAGGGAACCAATCTTCCCGTCCTCCCACAATTTGTATAACATCAAAGTCGGGAAGATTTTGGATAGGCTTGCAATTCTGAAAGATAGATAACGTTTTTTTAATCTGAGTGTTTCTATGTTGACACACTGTTGCACAGTTTTATGCAAACTCTGTGAAAATGCAAAGAGTATGGGTGTTACTACAACATCAATAAGGAAGTTGTTAGGCCTAATAGGCCTAACTAGGAAAACACGAGAACTTAAATGGAGGATAAACTATAAGCAATTTATAAGAGTCTCAATAGGTTTAAACCTAACAGTACAATACTTGCACGACTTGTTTTTCGTTTTTAAAGCTTTTAAAGGATGTAAATGCATAAAGAACTATGATCCTCATTACAGGTATTTTAGTTTAGGTCAAAAAAACAATGTCAAATTGATATTAATTATAAAAAATGGGAAATGCAAACTAATTCTGAGTGCACCCAGGCGGTTTTCTTTGTAATTGAATCATGACAGTATGCAGCGCCTTTATTTCAAAGACGGGTGTTCATGATGAAAGCTCATAGACGTAACGTCGACTGCGTTCACATCACTGAAAAGAATTGCAAAAATGTTTAGTTATTGAAAAATGACTTAAATGGAGTATCAGCACTTTCAGGAGCAGTGGAAAATTAATCAGAGCACTTGCAGCACATCTGAAAGAACTCGATATGATTTTCACGTAACTACCTTTTCACCTTTTGTTAAAGATAAATGTGTGCAGGAAGTGCCAGAGACACTTGTAATGAGTGACAGTTTGGTTCGGCTGTAGGCTGTACATTATGTGTGTACATATGTTCAAATACCTTATGCAACTTTCTTTACAACAATTTAACGAGGCATTTGTTTGTATTTGTATTTAAAATGTATTTGTGTGGGACTGCTGGGAATTGTAACAATTATATGGCATCTTGTAAAGGGGCATTACACCAATCCTACATCCAAGTACTACTGTATCATAAAATCTGAGAGAATAACCCCTCATCATCACGTCTGGGTTCTTTTTCCTTTACAGAAAGTGTGCTGTAGAGACTTGATAAGTGGAGTTTAAGATGTGAGCTTTTAGCAGGGACTTTTCTTTCTTTGACTCTTGCACAGTGTTCCAGACTTTTCTGGTGTGAAAGTAAACAAGAGCTACTACATCCTCACGGATGACTTTGTCCATTGAATATTCTCCTCTGGCAGCCAGGGTCAAAAACAAGATTCCCCTAGAGTTATCTATCTCTAAACATTAACACATCAGTGACTCCGTTTGTCACGTTTTAACATTCTAACATTTAACAGACAGACTTATTCCTTCTGACACTAGAAAACCACCTAACCTTTCTGTACACTGTACACAATGTGCTTTACATCAAACAAATACAGCAGACATGTACAATAATACACTTATATGCTGTAAAATAATAAAATCATAGACAGGCAGCAGTACACATGTTCTGCTTAAATGTCCCTTTTAAAGGCTGCAAAGTCCTTCAGAGCTCCCAGTCTCCTTTTTGTCCTTGGAAAGGTTTTTTTTTACGACGCTTTCCTTATGTGCGCTTTAACACACTCTCTGCGATTACCTTAACCTTTCTAGAGTAATCATCAGACATCCAGGGGCAACATGATCCCCGTCATTCTGCAACATCAATTACACATCAGTCCTGTCAGCTGCTGTGCAGAAGTGTACTGGCTGAAGAATATTTATATCCAAAGCTTACGTGCCCATTACATCAACGTCATGTCATATTGCTCATCCTACAAAGAAAACACATTTTCTCCTCTGCAGCACAGGAAGCAATATGTGTTTTATGTTTCAGACTCAACAAACGAACCATAAAACAAACTGTTGATGACACTGAGGTGGAGAAGTGACTTTGAGGAGTTAACACTCAACACTAAAAAAACTAAAACTGAATTTTCATCCTGGCTGGCAATCAGGAGGCAGGAAACTGCTTTTAAGCCGGTGGGAAATGGAGCACTATCACATTACTTTACAGGTTTGTAATTTCCGAGAAAGTTAAGTGGACATTATATGTAATGTAGTACGAACTACAGAGGAATGGAGCTATTTGAGACGCTTCATTTAAAAACAATTCCATCAGGAAAGAGCCTTCAGTGCTGTTCTCCGCTCTTCTTTCAATTCAAGTAGCGAGTCTGGCGTGATCTCGTGATATCGCAAGGCCAGCTGCCACTCATGATTATGTAAAATCTTGGCAGCTGCCCTCGTGTTGAAGATTTCATGTAGTGCTCACCTGTATATTGTGTACTCATTGGGGGGTCCTGAGAGAGGGTCACTGCTATTCCTTTTTCCAAAGTTGCCGGTCCACAGAACAGTGTCATTTAAGATCACGATGGCCGACAGCGAGGGAAGGCTGATGGGGTTGACGGTCTGCCGAAGCAAAACGTCCACCTGGAAGAGAAAGAGCGGGAAAGTGAGGAGTTTATTCTGTAAATGTATCCAGTTGAGTACTTAGTACATTTCTTTAGGCTAGCTGTTTCCCCCTGCTTCTATTATTTATGCTAAGCTAAGCTAACCGTTAGCTGCTGGCTGCAGCTTCATATACATAAACGAGAGTGGTATTGATCTTCTCACGAAACTCTTGTCGGGAAAGCAAATAAATACATTTTACAACATGTATATGCACTTTTCCTTTAACATGGCATGCAACAAAACATTTTAATTAAAGGTGTAATAACCTAAATACGTTTCGGGGCCTGCAGAAGGTTACACCAAAATCATGAACTCACACTGGGTGTCAATCAACATGGAGTGTGCAGTTCTTAATTACTGCTACGAAGTGAGTGCATGAACAGGAAGCTTTTTAACGTCAGTGGCTTTTATCACAAATGGGAATATTGAATTTAAGTGAGACATCGAACATTTTTCCTTTCCTCTATATGAAACAATAATACAATATTAACCACCACCTGCCCATCAACAGATCTGTCATTATGTTCACTTCCCTCCAAACAGAAGTAGTTAAGTCTGCAGACATGTTTTAACACACAGTTTCTGCTTTACAGTGGAGCTGCTGCGAAAAACAAAAGGAACATAGTCACAGTTATTACAACGGTTTGATGATGATGATGATGATGTCTGTACATTTATTTGCTTCTCTTACTTTTTACTGCACTACATTATATGTATCTGTAAGCTATAGCTACTTGTTTCTCTAAACACCTGTACTGTACAGTCCAAGATTAAACCAGCTTTCCATCCTTGTGGCTCCTCACAATAAATCAGTAGGGAGTCTGAGTCCTTTGTCACGTTTCAGATGAGTTGTTTGCTCATCCATCAGAGAACCGGTCCCATCAAACTTCTCAGATGATTTCATTTGAATAATCGCTCTGATGCCCGGAGAGAGAAATGCATTCAATATTTCACAAAAAGGTAAAGATTGGAGGACATGAATACAATGAATGCACATTTTGTGTAGCAGAACCAGATTTATCTCGGGGCCTACTTTTATTCTTTGTTCCTCGTGCTTTTACTTTGACACACAGAAGGTGCCTTATTAACGGCAACAAGTGAAACCCCAGAGCATTTACTTTGATGTCCCACAATATTAGTTTCACGAGCACATAATGTAAATTATATCTCTATTGGACAAATCAGTGCCGTTTAGTTTTGAAGTGAAATCTGCAGGTAAAATAGAATTATTCTTCAAAACTAATTGAAAGTTTTCAGTTTGTCTTTAAGTGTTTGGTTGCAGAGACGAAAGAAGCTTCTCAGTACAACTGCAAACTGAACTTTAACTGTTAGAACTGAATCTGAAGCGATGTCCTAATGTGCACACAGAACTCTTTATTCTGAGATTCTCTTACGCTAAGGTTGTGAATATATTTCATTGCATGAGGTTAATCAACTGGGAACACTACTGCTCCCCTCGGTGTCTCATCCACTATATCGTTAATCTCCTTCTGTCAACTGCAGCAGCATTTGGTGTGAAGGAATATCGCGGTCAGCCTGTACATTTCTTCAGACTTCAGTGGGCATGATAGAAAAACCACCTCAGTTTTTAACTCTGCGCGTAATGAATGACCTCTCTCACCTTTTCCAGCGCCTCTTTCAGACTGGGGATGGGATGCTCCAGCTGGAGAGGCTCGGGGAAGCGAGGACACATCATCTCCGATGCGGCATTGCGACCCATCCTGTCATCTAGGCCGTGGGTGGGAAATGAGAAAATTGAAAGAGAGAAGTAAGAGCAAATGAAGAACAGGGGGGGGGGGGGGGGACAGGCTTTTGTAATTCCCACTTGATGTTTGATAGAAAAATGTACCGGCGGAACGAAGGCCAGCGTAATGCCGAATAATTGGTTGGCTTGAGGCCTCATTAGTTATCGCCGCTTCATGATATAACCTGCTGCTCTAAAGAGATGCCGCCTGGTCCCAGTGTGCATTCTGAGTTAACAATAGTATATTTCAATATGTTGCATTGTGGCTTCAGGCCTCCATTTGTGTTTTCATTCTAAAGGACCGCTATATATAAAGACGTTTCAGTGTACATCAGAAAATACGAATCGGAGCCTGTGGAGATGTGCTTTTTCCATTACTAATATTACTTAATGCTACGTACTCATATACAGTCATATAGAGATTATAAACATGGAGTGTTTTGGAGAATAAAGTATTTTTGCTTTGTGAAATGACACTAAAGAGCCTGATGAGGAGATATGAATAACATATTTACACCAAACGTATGCACTGAAGCACCACTACATGACACACTCTGGAGCAGTGTTGGACCTTATTAACATTTCACATGTTTCACTTTGACCCTAAACCTTCTTTCAATTTGAAAAACAACTTCTGTGAAATTAGAACAAGCTTTAATTGACCGACTGAGATCTTGAACTTGTAATGACTGTGTTGCAGTTATACACACTCCCAACTGTGGGCTGATACTTTAGCGAGCTAACGCTTTATCTTGTAAAGATTTATATCTCCTTAATCATGAGAGAATGATCTATTGATTAACAAACGCAGTAACTGAGGGATGTGGGTTGTGATGATTCAGCGTTGAATGAAACACATCATGGTATTAGAAGTCACAAGTTCAAGGTTTCACAGACAGACACAGTTTTTCTTCTACCCAAATAAGAACTTGTGAATTAGATGCTGATGACGAATTAGAAACAGAATTAAAATACTTTCTCGCTTTCAAGTTTCAAGAGAGGTCAAGTCTTCACGTCTCAGATACATAAAAGCTCACTATTACTTTTACATACATACACTGTTTGCACTGAATACACAGGTGGTCTAAAAAACTTGGAATAAATATAATACAGCGCCTCAAAAGGTCATTGACGTATAAAGATGAGCTGAGATAAAGGTTGCTCAGCTTCAAGACATTCTTCTCGTGACAGCAACAATATTTGAGCCCTTTTTGTCTGAAGAAAAAACACGTCACACGATGTAATCCACCACCTGTTACTAACAGTCTTGGGTCTCACCTGGCAGGAGTTTTGGCAGCTGATATTGCCAGAAGAAGCATCCTGTCATCACCAGGGACAAAACGAGGAAGAACACCAAACCCAGCTGGGTCCATTTCACCTTCATCTTGTTGGTTTTAGTGAGTCCTTCGAATTTAACGATAGCAGGAGCGGGAGCAGGAGCAGGAGCAGCCACAGGAGGTGTCTTGAATACAGGGAGACAGGGAGACAGGGACACAAACACACACATCAGAAAAAAGGTTATCACTACGGAGTCTCTAAACCACATTCTCCATCATGCTATCTGTTGGTTGTAGAAGAAGTTAGAAATCCCTGTAACCTTGTTCCCTGCCAACCAGTTATCCCTGTTTGCACTTAGCGGTACTCACCACCTGATGCTTCACAGGCCAGAGCAGGAAGGACTGGATTACCAGTGACACAGAAATCTTCTTTATCACATAATCACCCTCCTAAACATTCACTCAGAGTTAGTTCTACGATGTAGGCGATTCCTACACCCCAAAGGCAGTAAACGGTGTCCCATGGAGGTTTTCCCGAGCAGGAGAAAGGCACAGACATGGACTCCCATCTCTGATTTCTCACTGACTGTGCTGTAATCCTGGGCCATCGGCACTCCCGTCACTCACAATTCAATTTCCTCAGCTGCAGCCACAGGCTGTTGACATCATAATCCCCAGATTTACTCCACCAAAGCGGTCGGGGGAAGTCTTAATCTCTAATCCCTGTGAATCAATTCACTTCAGTCCAGCCTTCGCCTTGTGGAGCCTGCCACCGAGCCGCACAAGCTGACAAAGATGGCACCCACTCAGCCGACACGACTCAAAACGGGGTGAAAAGGTGCGCCTTTTAGCCAGAGCATGAGCTGAAAACTCAAAAGTCACTTGGGTGCAGAGAATTTGGATCAACATGATGAAGGAATGACAGACAATTTGGGATGTTGAGGGTAATTTAAATAATGACCCAGGATAAGACGCAGTGCTTTGCTGAAGCCACCGCCGGCTGCAGAGCGGAAATACAAGAGAGTCCAAGAGCCTTTTCTTTATGAAATTAAAAATGTAAAAACACAATCACAGCGAGAACATTAATGTGGCTGTGTTTGTGGCTGGAGATATTATTTTATCTACCATTAAATATATAAACAAATGCAATTTACATACAATACTGACCACTAACAGTCTTCTTATTTAAGATGCTTATGGTCTCTAAACATTCTCATAGCTTATCTTCTTATCTTCTTCTTATCTTCTAGTAGCGGGCGGTAGACTTGTATGATGTAATTACATACCTTGAGAGATTTTCGATATATTTATACCAATGAACTCATCCTTTTAATATCTCTGCTGCTAAAACTTGTGTTAAGATATAAACACAAATATTATGCTTAGAATAATAATCTGATATGATGATAAAGTCACAAAACAGTTATCTAGTTAAAAATGAGTGAAATTACACCTCCTCCATTTAACCCAGAATCTATAAATGTGTAAATATTGTTCATTTAAAAAGTTGAACTGCTTATTGCAAGATGTCTCTTACGTCAAGTGTATTGCCAGTGATGTTCAACCTTTTAGAATATTTGATCCATCTACTTCTAGTGGGCAGTTTATACACATAGAACACACTCTGAACATCTTGGCAATGCATAGCATCTATATCCTTCACTGGGTACATCCAGGGACTATAATTCTTTCACTTAGCGTAATCACAAGATATTAAGAGTCCGTCTAAAGCTCAGTAATGTATTTGGATGATTATAGGTATCATGATGCGATGTGGGAAAATTAAGTGTGAAAGCAAGCTGCGACTTATCCTCGTTGCATAACCTGCGATAGCTGGAGAGCACAGCAGCTGGCCTAATTCATCAGAGTCAGGACACACACACACACACACACACACACGCACGCACACACACACACGCACACACACACACATGGAGCTTGAACTCACACTTGGCCATTTTGTAGTTGCAAATAAGTAAAACCTAATTTTGGAAGCTTATATCAAACTGAAATGAAAAGAAGTGTAAAGCATTTGAATCAATCATAAATGCAAATGTAGCTTTGATTTGAAATGTGTGAATTGAAACACGTCCCGGTGTTTCAATGTTCTCTTTTCTTTAAAAATAAGCCTCTGTAATTGTGTGTGTGTGTGTGTGTGTGTGAGGTGGTTGCTTTTACCTGGGCTTGAACCCCGTCCATTGAGGTTTCTCTCAGGACTTTACTCCCCGCCTTGCCCATGGTTTCGCTGCACCAGCTGTTAACATAAAAAAAAAGTATTCAGAATCAGAATCAGAAATCCTTTGTTAGTCCCAAAGTGAATATTGCACATGACAATGGTAATTGCACACAGTGTTGAAATAGACTTTTCTTGGTGTGGTGGTCTACCAGCGGCCGTGGTGATTGCACATTTATAACCTCTGCACAGAAATGGCTTTCTCTGCACACAAGGTGCACGGATATGGCAGTTTAGAGCAGGAGGACGTGAGAGCACAAGAAGCCAAGATCGTTTACGTGGTACATTTTCTCATTGTCAAGGTGACACTGTATGACTCATTGTGAACTCATAACCAAAAACCGTTATGAAGAGCAACCTTTGTGTGGATTATTCTTATAATGAGTAAGATGTTATGCTACCAAAGGCAGTAAGAATGTGCAATCTTTTCATGCTTTCCCCAACAAATACCATGCTTTGACAGACACAGATCGATTGGCAGCTTGGACACTTTGGCTTTGTTGTCGTTTCTGGAACCAGCTTGTGCAAAGTGTTGAAAGATCTTTTCCTCAAGCTAAACAAGTTGTTTCCTGTGAAGATGGGAGTTTATTTGTTGTATGTGTTTCTGGACATTCGTAGGAAAAACCAAGAACAATAAATGAGAAATAACTTTTTGTAAGAAATCATATGAATAATAACATAACTTCCCTTAATACAGTCCGTCCACGTACCAAGTATTTACAAAACATATTGTTATAATTTATATATTTTTCTCTCTGAAATGCTCAGTTGTTACTCCCTTGCTACCTTCTTCCAACGTGTCTAAATGTAAGTATTTTATTGGAACCATGTCATTTCTGTGAATCATTAAGTACATGTTATAAAGTCACTTATGTTGATCTTCCCTAACCTAACATAAAGGTTTACTTACTGCCTGGGCAAAAAGACAGCCAACAGGACTGAACAGTGTGTTCAAAGTCTCCACAGCAGTTGCAATAAGAAATGTGCTCATTGAACGTTGCCTTTTCTTTGAAGTTGAAGCCGTTTTTCTTTTCTTTAACAATACTGCACAGGGACAAAGGCCACATGATGCACCAGCTGGGAAGTGGATTCTGACCTTCAGCGTACCGTGATTAACATCAATTTTAGAACAAAACAATCATTTAATCGATGAACAATTTTCTGCTTTTGCTCAAGAAAGCAGAATAGCAAGTCTTTCTCATACGAAGGCTCAAAATGTGCTTGGCTCTGGCGTGACATTACTTTTAAGAACTTCAATTGGGGATGAATGAACCATTGTGAGAGACGGCAATCCTCACACAATGTGGATTGAATGTTGTGTTCTTGCTGAAATGATTACTGATGTTAATAAACATCAATAAAGAACTTACATTAATACCTGTGAATCGACAGGTGCATAGGAGAAGACAAAGATGTCAGGCTCGACAATGCAGAAGAAAAGTATTCCAGCACAGTGTCAGAGACCTTTAATAATAACGTTTCGCTACCGAAATGTATTATTGTGATGTTTAACTTTGCACAGGGGATTATGCATGTTTACCTTTAATCCTGAAGCAAAGATGCACAAAAAAGGTTGTAGTGTGTCCTACATTTTAAGGCCTCCAAACCAATTAAATATTCAGCACCAAGCTAAAACCTGACCTGGCAAGCCGGTACTTATTCAGCCTGCAACCTGTGCCAGGAATAATGAGCCAAAAGTAGGCAGTGCTTACAGAGCAGCTTCTGAACTGCTGACCAGGCGGCATCTCTCCAGCACGTTAGTTGTTGGAAGTGAACTAACATTTTTATGTCGAGTGTACCGCAGAGAGCATGGTTCTGGCACATTAATCCATTTAATGTAATGTCCTCAGGGTTCACAGGTTGTGAGTTATACAGATTGTTTGTTTTCATCTTTTTCGAGTCAGCTAAAAGGGAAACGTGGTTGTAAAAGAATGAACTGCTGTATAAAAAAAAGGACTGAAAGTCTTCAGGCGGGTCAGTGGCTCTGTGAGGCTGCAGGATGGACTACAGGCAGAGCAGTGCTGAGAGCTGCTGACATCAGCATAACAAGAGGCTGACGGTGACACTCCTAACATGATGATGTTTAGCATGTGACTAGAAAGTGAATTTACCTCGAATGGTTAGTGCAGATAGTTTGAGCATGCTAACTAAACTACAAGCTACTTTTATGTTGTTATATTTCAAACTGCTTCTGCACATACAAGGTGAGAAAAGATGGATGAAGAGTATAAATGAATGCCAAAGATATAGCTATATGTAAATATATAGTGGTGTACTGACATATTTACTAATTAAGCAATCAATAACTTAAATTAATAACTTCCTTGTTATTAAGATTAACATATAATATTTATTATCATAACACGTTATGCATGTTTCTTTCTTAATGGTGTAATTGTAAAAGCTTTTTATTGTTTATTGTCTAACACTTTACCCTTGCTGTGTTCTGCTCTCTGTGCTGTCTGTGCTGTCTGTGCTCTCTGTGCTGTCTGTGCTCTCTGTGCTCTCTGTGCTGTCTGTGCTGTCTGTGCTGTCTGTACTCTCTGTGCTCTCTGTGCTGTCTGTGCTGTCTGTGCTCTCTGTGCTGTCTGTGCTCTCTGTGCTCTCTGTGCTGTCTGTGCTGTCTGTACTCTCTGTGCTGTCTGTGCTCTCTGTGCTGTCTGTGCTCTCTGTGCTGTCTGTGCTGTCTGTGCTCTCTGTGCTCTCTGTGCTGTCTGTACTCTCTGTGCTGTCTGTGCTCTCTGTGCTGTCTGTGCTCTCTGTGCTCTCTGTGCTGTCTGTGCTCTCTGTGCTGTCTGTGCTCTCTGTGCTGTCTGTGCTGTCTGTGCTCTCTGTGCTGTCTGTGCTGTCTGTGCTCTCTGTGCTCTCTGTGCTGTCTGTGCTGTCTGTGCTCTCTGTGCTGTCTGTGCTCTCTGTGCTCTCTGTGCTCTCTGTGCTGTCTGTGCTCTCTGTGCTCTCTGTGCTCTCTGTGCTGTCTGTGCTGTCTGTGCTCTCTGTGCTGTCTGTGCTCTCTGTGCTGTCTGTGCTCTCTGTGCTGCTCTGTGCTCTCTGTGCTCTCTGTGCTGTCTGTGCTCTCTGTGCTGTCTGTGCTCTCTGTGCTCTCTGTGCTGTCTGTGCTCTCTGTGCTGTCTGTGCTCTCTGTGCTGTCTGTGCTGTCTGCTGCAGGGACCACAATTCTGTCAGAGATCATTACAAATGAACTTCATCAATAATCTGAGTAGCGTCCGCTGTGCTCTGACTCTCCTCATGCCATATTCTGACAACACAGGACAGCCACCATGTTTATGCTGGACGCTGCAGGCACTGAAGTGTTCGGTTAGATTCTGTAATGAACACCTGTGACTGTAGAGGTTTCTATCTAAAAGGGTTCATAGAGTTTAAAGTGCAGCACAGCACAACATTAAGCTACATTTTCCATGTTTAATTATGCTGTTAAATGCTGACTGTGTTCATTATCCTCAGTGCTGCTAATCACAGCAGCAGATACGCAGTAAAGTGTGTTATCCTGTAATTAGATGTAGACATGATTAGACTATAGTTAAGCATGTGTCAACTGATAAGATATAAGCTTTAAAACAAGTGAGCTAAGTAGCCCTTCGCCCCCAATGGCTTCCTACCAGTCAATCAAAAAAAGTAACATTTTCACTAAAATATGCCTTGTTAGCAAAGAAATGTGATTTCTCTTCATGAACTTGAGCAACGTATCGTTATATAAAAGCAAACAAATATTTCTTATTACGGCAAGAATCTTGCTTTACTCTATTGCATTCAGTTAGTTGCATTCATCATAATAGGCATCAATAAACTGCATTATAAAAAAACATATATATAAACTGACCTTTGGAAAAACTGCTTTTCTATGACATTGATAAATTCAAAACACTCACGCTTGTATAAGAAAGTCAGAACATTTGTGAATGGAGTGATGCGCCACATGCCCAAAGCGCTGTGGAACAACATGTTACATAAACAGTAATGAATCGAGCGCCTCTTTTCTAGGCCACGGAACATCCTACAGTACATTGATTAAGTCCTTGTACACTTACCTCAGGTCGTGTATCTATTGACTGTGTTTCCCTCCTCTTTTATCAAAAAGTAAGACGATAATATTCCGCTTTTGTTCCGTCTGGGTTCGCGAGCTCGAAGCAGGATCCCGACAGATGTTAGTATCATGGTTATGTCTAAATCCTGCTTGTATCAAACCCAGCATTCTGGATTAACCATCACAGCCAATGGCCACATCTGCCATGGCACACACACATGTGTCCCCTCTTAGTGTGTGCGGCATGTGTTTCGTGCGTGTGTGTTTTTTCTTTTTTTTTTACATTTGCGTGGCTTGTGGTTTTAGGAGGCCAAGTTCACACAAAAAAAAAAAAAAAAGCCAACTGGTGCTTATTGCTCAGCTAAAAATACACTGATTACAGAGTCTATTACATCTTCTAACACTGTCGAATAGATATAACACGATACTTCAACCTGTTGTGGCTCAATTATGTTGCAGACTGGTCACCTAAATACTTCATGAATCCCTTCCTGTGAGCACTATGTTGTTCTGGTTTCTTTAAACTTCCTGGCACATGCACGAAGAAGCATATTTCCTTTTGCCTGGTGATTTTGGAGCTGTTTTTGTTGTTGTTAGCAGAAGCTGAATCTAAAGACACTCAAGCTACACAGACCTCTCTCCCTTGACTGCTTCTGGATGGCACCTGACCTAATTATCTGCAATGTTTTCCTTTTATGTTGAATAGGAAAATGGAAAACATTCATTTGTTGGTCAAATGCATTTAAATAGAAACTGATGAACACAGATACGAACTCGGACTGGCTTGTTGTCTGTGACAACGTGATCGGCCAACAAGCTGCGGCGCTGCTTCACAGAGGTCTTTTCATGTGGACATGAAGGTGCAAGACTCTTCGGATGTGCACATTTTACAAGCGATGAAGTGCTTTTGGGCATGGACAGTGAGTGAATTATCATGTAGCCAGCTCATTTTAGTTCACAAGGCTTATTGCGTGGAGTTGCAGGCTTATTGCGAGCCGCTACGTTCACAGGGGCTTTGAATATGCACAAGATCGCCGGTGATATGAAAAAGTCTGCTGTATTAAATGTTCAGTATAACATGAGTGTTATGCAATCACACTAAAGCCTTATCTGGAGGATAGGTATGTCGTTACACAAGAATTGATCACATCAGAGGGGTTTGCAAAGACAAAGGACTTAAATGTGTATGGTGGAGTATATTTTAATTCAATAAAATAGGCTTTACGACTTAATTTATTTGTTCAAGTGCTTACAATATGATGGGGGGGGGGGGGGGAGACAACTGTTGTGTTCTGAAAAATAAAAAAGAATTACTGTCCTATAATCCTTTTCCCTTGCCACCTTCTTCTTTGCAAACATATCCTGTCCACCTCTAGTCTCTACTCCGTTTAATTAATTCTATATTCAATACAAGCTATACATCGTGTATGATTACCATCCAGTGCTTCCATCATCACTGTAACTGACATCAGTAATCCTCATACTTTAGCATTAATGGACTAAAGCTACTGGAAATGGAAAAAAACAATCCTTTGTTTTCCATCAACAATCAGAGACAGTGGTTATGTGCAATATTAAAATGCTTCATACTTCCTTTGACCTTTGTAGGTCAGGTTTCTGTTTCTATTCATGTAAACTCTCCACGAAATGTTAATAAAGTTTATTTAAATAGGTATTTTCTAACTAATGTTACAACAAATAATTAAAAAGATATATACAGGAATGTATTAAATGTTTTATTTTGGTAAAGGGTTATCAATTCATAAAAATCTTTGAGATATCTGAGAGAAGGGGAGCTTTCTCTCTCCCTGGGAGAGAAATAAATATATTTATTTATGGTTAAGGGAGGGATTATTAAAACTAAATATGATTGTGATATTGGTTGTGTAGTTTTGGTGCCACATTACAGCAGGTAAATATGTGCTGTTTTTAAAGAAGTACAGATCATTTCTGGAACTTAAATATATTAAACTCGATTGTGATTGGTCAATTTCGACATTCTACTGCTAGGTATACGGACCGTTGCTATGGAGCTCTGATCATAGACTCTGGTACATCAAATCTTTCTCTGCAGAAAGAAGTCCGGTTTCCGTTACTCCATCAGAGTACGAAGCAAGACACTTTGGATTCATAGGTTCATGGCTGAACTATCTCCAGTAAAGAAAACAAAATAGAACAAGTCACAGATTCAAGTCTTTTGAAAGGCTTTGTGCCGGGGTTCATCACTTACGTATATTATGGCATGGGAATGTATGAACAAGGTGATAGTCATTCAATTATCACAATTACAAAATATACTTGTGACACGATACGTTTGCTAGTAGCAACCCCTGCTGGTAATGTTCTATGGGGCTGTTTCGCATTCGTTCCGATCATTTTATCCTCCCTCAAAATGACCTTATTGGACCTGTAGGTCGTTCGACCTCTACAGCTCATCCAGAATGCAGCAGCCCGACTGGTCTTTACCAAGTTCTCCCACACTACACCGCTCCTCCGCTCCCTTCACTAGCTACCAGTGGCGGCCCGAATCTGCTTCAAGACTCTGGTGCTGGCCTACCGTGCTGTGAATGGATCAGCCCCTTCCTACATCCAGGCCACGGTTGAACCAGACACCGCAGCACGCTGCACTTCGCTCTGCGTCGACCAATCGGCTCGCCTCTCCCTGACTGCGAGTGGGACCCAGATTCCCCTCAAACAAAACCCGCCTGTTTGCTATCCTGGCTCCAAAATGGTGGAACATCCTCCCCATTGATGTCAGGACAGCAGACAGTCTACACACCTTCTGTCGCAGACTGAAAACTCACCTGTTTCCACTTCACCTCAGCGAATGAATGAAAAGAAAACCCCACTGTTCTTTGTATGTTGCACTTATATGGTTTGGCCTATTTGTAGCTAACAGTTGAATTAGTATTCTATTGTTTCTGTATGTTGCACTTATATGGTTTGGCTTATTTGAAGCTGTTGTTCTGCACTCAAAGGATTTCACGTGGTTGAAGCTAATGTACTCGCAAGATTCTCGCTGTTCGGAGGTGTATCCTCATGATTGTTTAGACTTATTGTACGTTTGGACAAAAGCGTCGGTTAAATGAACTGTAATGTAATGTAGGTCATTTCTTATTCATATTGTCATTCAAAAAGAGGAGAAATTGGAGGGAAATAACAGAGATAACTGGAGTTTTACATAAGTTGTGAGATCAGTTGATTAACAATACACTCAACTCCAGATATTTCTTTTTATTAATTATTTTTTACATTACCCCTACGTATATGTAAGATTACATCTTGTTTTGTAACTTACTGCCTATTGTTGTTGTCTCTTCCTTGCACGAGGGTCATTGTTGGCTATTTGGCAGTTAGCGTAAGTAATATATACAATTATAGTAATATTAATTAGTAAAGTAAACCCAGTTGTAATGTCACTGTACTAATTCATCTTTACTACACCTTTGATCTTTTGGTTATGGCATCTCATTTCTTCTATTTATAACAACAATAATTGACTTTGTTGTGTTCTATAAATAATATTGTTTTTAATATTGAATCCAGTAAAACTTCCAGATCTTCAACCATCATTGGAACTGTGTTCTGAAGAATAACAGTGAAGGAGGAGAAAAGCAGTCGCTGCAGAGGTTGTACTGGTCTCTAGTGGACAATGTGCAAACTACAACTTTGTATGTGCGGTATCCTTACCGAGATTTAAAAGCCAATTATAAACAAATGTTACTCCTGCCGGGTGGACCAGCTGTAATATTACAATTTATATTTTTTTATGTAAAAAAGAAACACAGACTACAGCGTGGTCTGATACCTCTGTGTTTATTTTAATTTCCGACCCTGAAAGGTTTGAAAAGATGACAGAGGTGAGGAAGCTTTAATGACCCGGTCCCTGTGATGACTTTGATGAACTTGAAAGCAAATGTCAGACCGAGTGATGAGAAATCCATTTGAAATTATTCATTATTTACACAAACAGATTCTCTTTGTGCTTGACCTTCAATGTCTCGTCTCTTTGAGCTTAATAGAGAGATTAATGTCATTAGAGGTTTTTTATGAAGTAAATACATTTCTATTTTTATTTTAACCTTGAACTGGTGAATAAAACGTGTATCTCTGTCTCTCTCTCTCTCTCTCTCTCTCTGTCTCTCTGTCTCTCTCTCTCTCTCTCTCTCTCTCTCTCGCTGTCTGTCTCTCTCTCTCTGTCTCTCTCTCTCTCTCTTTCTCTGTCTCTCTCTCTCTCTCTCTGTCTCTCTCTCTCTGTCTCTCTCTCTCTCTCTCTCTCTCTCTCTCTCTCTCGCTCTCTCTCTCTCTCTCTCTCTCTCTCTCTCTCTCTCTCTCTCTCTCTCTCTCTCTCTCTCTCTCGCTTTTAAAGTGGGTGTTTTAAATGTGAACGGAGCCAGAGTTTTTAAACTTTTTATACTGGCACTTTAACTCAGTTTTAACATTTGATAAAACATTTTGAGAAGCTTTTATTTATTTCTGGAGTGTTTTTAGGCAGAGGAAGGGTGATTTTAACAGTCTTAGGCAGTGGTGGGACCATGGTAAGACTGAAATTAAAATGCTTTGTCGTAGCACACCCTCAATGTCACACATGACATCACCAGATCTATGAAAGACCTGGAGGGTGATATAGTGGAACTAGAACAAATCAGTGAGTCCACAGGAGATCGAGCATATATTGAAATCCTCTAAGTAAAAAAAATGGCATTAGCCTGACTTGCTAGACGTTAAAGTCCAGGGCGCACTGGTCCGGTCCCGGTTCCAAAACGCCACCGAAATGGATGCTCCATCTAGCTTCTTCTTCGGCCTGGAGAAGAAGAACGGACAGAAGAGGGTAATCCACTCACTGCTCTCAGTCACAGGGCAAGAAATAACGGAACCAAGCCAGATCAGAACACTGTGAGCTGTGAGTTTTTATTCCTCCCTATACTCGAGTGAGTATGAGGGGTTTTTAGGGGTACTACCTCAGGTATCCGAGGAAACCAACTCACAGCTGGAGGGGCCGTTAACTACACGGGAACTACAGGCTGCTCTGTAGAAAATGCAAGGACGACGGGCTCCCGGTATCGACGGCCTCACTGTTGAGTTTTTTAAAGCATATTGGGACATTTTAGCAACAGATCTTTTAGATGTTTTTAACGAGAGTCTGGCCTCTGGTTCCATGCCGATGTCCTGCCGCAGGGCCGTGATAACGCTCCTGCCCAAGAAAGGAAACCTGCAGGACATCGGAAACTGGCGCCCTGTGTCTCTTGCTGTGTGTGGATTACAAGCTTCTGTCCAAAGCTCTGGCCACCAGGCTGGGGGGGGCTATGGAGCAGGTCATCCACCGGGACCAGACCTACTGTGTGCCCGGCAGGTCCATGGTAGACAATGTCTACCTAATTCGAGATGTTTTGGAGGTCTCCAGCTCATTGGGCTTTGATACTGGTCTGATTTCTCTAGACCAGGAAAAGGCCTTTGACCGCGTTGAGCACAACTTCCTCTGGAAAGTAATGGAGAAGTTTGGGTTCAGCGCTGGTTTCATAGGCAAGATCAAGGTGTTGTACAGTGAAGTTGAGAGTGTGCTGAAGTTCAATGGTACTCTGTGTGCTCCTTTTAGAGTGTGTAGAGGGGTCCGGCAGGGCTGTGCTCTGTCGGGGATGCTCTATGCGCTCTCCCTGGAACCTCTCCTCTGCAAAATACGCTCCAACCTACAAGGTCTGGTTTTACCTGGTTTTAATAGCAGATTTGTTTTATCCGCATACGCAGACAATATTATTGGTTTTATCACAAGCCAGAGAGATGCGGACATTTTAACAGATATAGTAGATAGTTTTAGTGTAACATCGGCAGCGAAGGTAAATTGGAAGAAAAGTGAGGCCCTCGCTGTCGGGGAGTGGCGTGGCGGTCTCCCAGTTCTTCCCCAGAGCCTCACCTGGAGAACTGACGGCCTGAAATATCTTGGTGTGTTTTTAGGAAAATAAATGATTGTCCAGAAGAACTGGGAGAACGTCACAGAAAAGATTCAGGGAAAGCTTTCCAAGTGGAAGTGGCTGCTCCCTCAGATGTCTTTTAAAGGTAGGGTTTTGGTTTTAAACAACCTTGTAGCATCCCAATTGTGGCACCGTCTGACCTGTGTAGACCTCTCCCTCAGGTATTTTAGCAAAACTACAGAAAGAAATGGTGGATTTTTTTTGGGATGGTCTACACTGGGTGCCACAGGGGGTGCTGTTTTTATCCAGAGAGGAGGGGGGACAGGGCCTTGTCCACCTGGCCAGCCGAACAGCCACTTTTAGACTTCAGTTTGTACAAAAATATCTTACCGGCCCGGCTGATTTGGTGTGGAGAGATGTGACCAGCTGCATTCTCAGATGTGTAAATAAGTGTGGCTGTGTCACATCAGGGCAAGACTCTGGATCGATTTTAGGTTTTACAAACATACCGGGGATCTCAACACTTTTAAAGAACGTTGGTGTTTTAAAAATATTATCTGCACTGTGAATAATGAATGTTTACACTTTGCACAGTGTTTTATTGGATAATTTTTATATATTTATAGAATTGTTATTTATAAATATATATTTTTGATATGATAATATGATTTTTCGTTACACTTTATTGGTAAACTGTTTGTTTTAAGAATATGTAAATAAAGTGTTTTTGAAAAATCAAAAATCTCTCTCTCCCTCTGTCTCTCTGTCTGTCTCTGTGCTCCGTCAGGAATGCTCTATGCGCTCTCCCTTGAACCTCTCCATTTGTTTTGGGATGGTCTATACTGGGTGCCACAAGGGGTGCTGTTTTTATCCAGAGAGGAGGGGGGGACAGGGCCTAGTCCACCTGGCCAGCTGAACAGCCACTTTTAGACTCCAGTTTTTACAAAAATATCTCACAGGTCCGGCTGATTTGGTTTGGAGAGACGTGGCCAGCTGTATCCTCAGACGCGTGAGTAACCTGGGGCTGGATACTGTTATACTGATAGTGTTTTTAAGTGTTGGCCTTTTTAACCATAAAAGGAGCCCAAATTCTGACTCTCTGTACTGGTTGTTGAAGCAGCAGCGTCACACCAGAACTAATGGTGGCTCTGTGCAGGTCCAAGACTGGGTCCAAGGTGGTCCTGTCCCTGTCCGGGTGGCTCAAAGAATCCTGCAGCTCTGGAGCCAGAGGCTCACTGGAGAAGAGAGGACCCTCCTAACCACATACAGCCAGGGAGAGGCTGATCCAGACCCAGCGGACCCCTTTCCTGAAGTCTACCTGAGCCCAGGGCTGGGAGAACTGACCGGTCCCCCTGCTCAAGGTCATTAATCCGGAAAAACTGTCGCTGCACAGAGCCGACAAAAAAACGTTCTATACTAACTGTGTCAAAAGCATGGTGCTATTGCCTCAAACGCTTTTCTGCTGTTTTTAACAAGTGTCCATTTTGTAATCTCCGCGAGACTGTTTTCCATGTTTTTAGCGAGTGTAAGAGACTCACAAGTTTCTTCTGTCTTTTAACATTGATTTTTAGTCTCTTTGATGTAGTTTTTACTGAGAGTGTTTTTATCATGGGAGCTACCTACAAAAAGGCAAACAAAGAAAAGTGGCAGCTCCTAAATTTCCTCTCAGGAGAAGCAAAAGTGACGATTTACATAAGCAGGAGGAACACCGTAGAAAACAGAGAAGGGCAGGAGGCCAAAGCAATATGGCTCTGTAACATCAGGGCCAGACTGGGTTCAGATTATTTAAATATAGTGACGATTTAGAGACTTTTAAACAGCGTTGGTGGTTCAAGAATATTGTTTGTTTTATTGATAAGGATGAGTTGCACTTTGCACAATTTCAAAGAAACTAAAATGTAATTTAGCTGTTTCAGTTTCAGAGTCCTGCTATTGGGCCTAAGCAGACGATGATGTTATTACAAAACATTTATTTTTAGACCACTTCATCAATAAAATGCTGATATGTGGTGACATAGCTTTGCCACTAGATGGCAGTAGTGCTCCTCAGGTCTCTAACCCTGCAGTACTGACCAGCACCCAGGTGAAGCACAGATCACATGCAAAGAGTTTTGAGACACTAAATACCTTGAAAATAAGAGTGAACTGTTTGATAAAAAGCTTGCGGGATGAATTATCATGAGACTATTATAAATATGCTAATCTCCCATTGTATAAGTTTACTGCCATGTGTTTCCCAGCAGAGAGGAAAACACTTAAAGTAAATAACTCTGGTGGCTTGTGTTGAATCTTGGCATCCCACCCAATTTTTTTTTTTTTTAATGTTATTTGTGTGCCAAGTCTCTGCAGACTTTCCAACAGTTGCCACCGACACAAAACCCACAAGTCTTTCCAGCCCTGATACAAAATTGCAATCAACTTAGATCCTCTGGGGGGGGGGGGGTTGTGATGTGGATGGCAACAAACTGTTGTGTTGTCTTCCAGCATGTCAAGCCAGGAGAATTAGAGAGGGAAAAGTGGAAAGTTAACTGGTGCCAATTGCCAGAGCGCTCACATGACTGCAACACACGGGAGCGACTCCGGTGAGGACGGTTTAGCATGAGGAACATTCCAGCAGTTACAAGCAACACACAGAAACTAATGAGTTTCTACTGGACCATTTTGGAATCCCACAAAGTACTATCTACTCAGCACACTGAAGGTCATACAGCAAGATAAACTGTTACAGTGAGTTTCAGGGCTGTTATTAAGGGGGGGGGGGGGGGGGGGGGGGGTCACGTTGAAAGAGCAAAGACATTTCTTCTACACAACAATTTGATGGGAGTCAGACAGAGAGAGCTCCACTACAGAGGAGCCAGAGATAACCAGTGTTCCTAATAGCAGTAGACTCATTTGATGAAAATGCAATGCAGCTTTGTGGATCGTTGTCTCTCAGTCAACTAGAAAAACCTGCAATCTTGCTCTTAAAATGCTTTCACTTTCTTTATGTAGTGTCGCAAACAAGCGTAAGGACGGACAAGACAGACAAATGAACAAAAAACAAGCTAAATATAGCAAATAAAACCAGAAGGGTTGAAGTCAGGTGAAGAAGAGTACATGCAGAGTTGTAGGTCTATATGATATTTAATGTCCCGCCCTCTGCACTGAGCAGTAGGATGTTTTGAACTAGAGCTGCTGCAAGATTGATCACCATCTCTCCTCTTCTGTGAGGAGAAGCTCTCCAGTTATCTTTAGATGTGGAAAGAACAAAAACCTGTTTGTTGCCGAGCAGCGTCTGGATTTGCTCTGGTCTGTTTCAAAGTTTCCTACATACTATTAGTACTTTATACAGTACAGAGGACAAAGTACTTTTACCTAAGTAATGCAGCAAAAGCACAGTGTACAACAATACAAGCATTAGCATAAAATGATACTAAAAGAACCAAAAATAAAACCATATGTGTTCATTACTTCAATGTTGCAGCTGGTAAAGGAGGAGCTTAAAAAAATTATTCAATCAATTATTATAGATTATATTTTGTATTATGAATCTAAATAAGAGTAAAAAATTACAATATTTGCCTCTTAGATTAAAGTGGAGTAGAAGTATAAAGTAGCAGAAAAAAGTCCCTCAACATTGCAAACGATATTAGTACAGTACTTATGTTCTTAGTTACTGTGCACCAGTACTGGTTATGTAATGACTACACAATAAATCAATATCCTTTTTCCATTCTGCTCTCGTAGGGAAAGACACATGTGCCAGTCGAAAATGAAACCGTGACTTTGAAACGATGCTGCCAAATAAACCAGGAACAAATTATTATAATTAGTTTAAAGATCTTATTGAGACTGTCTTACTACCGACTGCAATTGTTTTAATTTCTGAAGCAGTGAGGTACACAAAAACTTTCTCATCGATTTACAGTGTCCGTTCACTCATTCATTACTCCCTTTATAATATACACTCGGTACTTTACTCTATAGTGAGCAGCAAATTCAGATTTCACGGACACTTTGTTTTGTTCCAGTATTGGAAATTGTGAGTGCTCCATATAACGCATGAATATCACACTCAACGGAGGCTGGAGGATTTCAGACAGCCTTATAAGTGTACTTGTTCTCTGAATTGACGTGTACTTGAATGAGGTGGCCCTGACCCTGATGTCATGTAATAATGCTTCATCTCACCACCAGTAGTACAGCATAATGTGTAACACTGAGTCTATCATTAGACCTTTGGAAACCACTCGATGTCAGACCCTCAAATGACAAACTAATGAACATTTCCTGAGCCTGAGACACACTCTCACCCCGCTCTCTCTCTCTCTCTCTCTCTCTCTCTCTCTCTCTCTCTCTCTCTCTCTCTCTCTCTCTCTGGTGTGAACTAAAGGTTCACGCCTGTGGTGTCCAATTTGTGGCCACAGACAAGCTGAGCCCAATGCAAACATGGCATAAACAAGCAGCCCTTTTTGTTCTCCTCCATAGAGCCCGTTGATGATTGTGTGAATCCTCCTCTTTCATTGGTTTTCTCCTGACCTCTGACCCAGTTTCACTCCAGAGCACAGCGAAGGGCATCTGGACGCGTCGTTCCCACTAAGAGCAACTCAAACATTGGCATCTATGTAGGTCAGCGAATTGCCCTCAGTGTCACTTGTGCAAACCATAAACAGATCGAGAATGCGCGAGTGTGTGTGTGTGTGTGTGTGTGTGTGTGCGTGTGTTTGTTTGTGTGTGTTCGTGGGGTTTGGTATAAGACTTCGACAAACTAATTGTAGGGTTGATGTGCATTTCACGTGATTTGTCACTGTACCGGGGGGAAATTCCATCTGTTGCCAATTCTTCTACATGCTTCATGCTTGTTTAGCCGTTCATATGGTTTGCATAATTATTTGTTCTTGACATGCATTACATAATGTTCATGCTAATAAATGGCTTTTAAATTATGTTACGCTCCTGTTTGTACTTCAAGAGTGCCTAGAACATCATGAAACATTGAAAGTGGAATCTTTTTATTTTATTCTAACCGGGACAAAAATTGTACATATGGATGTTTTTGACCACTAGGAGGCAGACGCAGTGTAATTTTGAATTCCTGTTTGTCACCAGCTGAAGTTGTGTCCAACAGTCACTTAGTTTAGCTCTGGTTTAGTCTTCCAGCTGCTGAGGAAATATCTTGGTCTCCTTTCTTCCCCCGTCATTACACAATGTTCAAGTAGTGTACAACCAGCTGGTGTGACCTCGTGTG